>NW_018745279.1:0-177519 GCF_001683475.1 Chenopodium quinoa
GATTAGGGGATTTTTATCCACCAATCACCGTCTGACAAGTGGACCAACCAGGTTCCGCCACGTGTTCTTCACGAAGGCCAACAGGAACCTGCCACGTGTCAATCACAGATACGTCCTCCACGGACCACTTAAGACACGCCACGTGTCCGCCCATGCCAAATGGGAAAACCGGCCATCAAGGCCAGTCCAGTCTAGAGGCCCGGTCAGCCCTAGGTTTACCTTAAACCTAGAGAGTTGCACGCTTCCCAAGGCTATAAATACTCGATTAATCCTCATTAATCAGGGAATCGAATAATTAAGAGATCAAGCAGAGAAGAACAGAGTTATTAACAAACCGGCTAATCTCGCTAACAACGCAGATTACAACACTAAGCACTCTCACCTAGAGAGATCTCATTACTTTAATTTCTGTATTGATTACTCCTTAATCGGGTACTAACTTGACCGTTGGAGGCGGAGCTCTCAGGAGTCTCCGTTATTTTGCAGGTACAGGGTCCGGTTCCAGTCTCGGAATTGTAACCTCTCCCGCAGGACATCAGAAAACCCGAAACATTTGGCGCCGTCTGTGGGGAGAGTACTTCAGAGATGGCATCCAAGTCTGTACCGACTCCAGAAGAGAGGCGTCCCTAGACGACCCTCAAGTTCAGTCGGACCATGATACCGAAAGTGAATTTGAAATTGAAACTCATACAGCTCCAGACGGGACCCTAAGGGCCCGACGTACCCGTCATACCGAAATGAGGGAACGGGAGTATCCTCAAACAGGAAGCGAGCCAGCAGGCGCATCGCTTGCTCGGCAACAGCCGACTGATGGGTCTGCTCCCATCACAAGGAACGAACTCATGACCTTCATGAGGGACTTCAAGGGAGAGATCCAAGAGTTGATCAACAAAAAACCGCCTGCTTCAGTCAAAGAGCAGTCGGCCAAGAAACCTTCCACTTCACTGAAGAGGAAGCCAGTTCAAGGGCGAGAGGCGACTCCCCATCCTAAATCCAAGAAGCGGGAGCCGTCTGCTCTTGATTTCACAAAAACTCCGTTATCCTACGGGAAATAGGAAACCGGTTCGTCATATTCAGGCGGACGGGTCAAAGCAAACGTTCACAGATGCTCGGCACCTGCTAGAGCAGAAGAAGAGTGACCGATTATCAGAGTCGGCTTCTACTCAAATCTTCAGGACAGTTTGCGAAATGCCTCGATGAGGCATACTCAGTCGTACCATGAGAGTCAGTCAGGCGGCACCTCCCGTCATTCCGGCTTTCACAGTGCCCAGGCGGTACCAAACTTACCATTTGTGCCGCAACAACAGTATTTTATGCAGCCACCTCCATTTGGTGGACCTGCAGCAAAAAACGTCCAACCTATGGACTGGCAGCTACGGCTGCTTAGACTTGGTGAACAGCCGTCGGCCTTCTCCAAGGAAATTACTGAAGCCGCTCAGCCGGCCAAAGTAAAAAATGTTCTAGTAGGCGCCTATGACGGCACTACTAACCCAGAAGACCATCTGATGGCATTCACCAACCTGATGTACCTTCAAGGGTTGGATGATCCCACTTGGTGCAAGTGTTTCCCAGCGACTCTCAAGGGAATTGCACAGCAATGGTTCGGCAACCTGCCGACTGGTTGTGTAAACAGCTTCAGGACGCTTGCTTACTTATTTGCCTCCAACTTCGCAATGAACATCCCTGCGAAGAAAACGACCCTTGATTTGGGAACAATTCAGCAGGGCGAGAAAGAGGGGCTTCGTTCCTACATCAGGCGGTTCAACCTGATGAGAATACAGATTCAGGGGTTACCGGATGAGGTAGCTTATACTGACTTTTTTAGAGGTCTCAAGACGGGTCTACTTCAAATTTGATTTAGTTCGAAAAAGGGTGGCGACTCTTCAAGAGGCCTTGATTGAAGCAGAAGCCTATATACAGGCGACTGATCTGTGTACGATGAAACAGTCGGACGGGAAGAGGTTCGACAAAAGAGAGGGACGACAGAAACAGTCGTCCAACAAAGATGAAAAAAGAAAAGAGGTCTGGGCGGCTGATTCCTCTAAACAGCCGGCCCAGAAAAAGAAAAAAGAATTCAAACCATACTCCCAAAGTATGTGTTTAACAAGGATAACCAGTTTATCCTAAAAGAAATAAAGGGACGGCTCTCAATTGAGAAGCCGCTCCCATGAAGGGTTCTGCGAGCAACCGGAACCAAGACAAAATCTGTGCTTATCATGATGACATTGGTCATCACACCAATGACTGCATCAGTCTCATGCGGTACCTAGACCGCTTGGCTGATCAAGGTGATCTTGACACTTATGTCAAGAAATCTACGGGGAATACTTCCTCAAAAAAGCAGTCGGCCAAAAAGAATCAACAGGCCGACAGTTCCGATACAGATGATGCAGTCGTCTACACCATTGCAGGCGGCTTCTCAGGAGGCGGCCCCACTATTAGGGGCAACAAAGATAATATAAGGCGGTTAGATGTAAATTCCGTTCACCAAGAATGGCCGTCCAAATATACATTTCCTGAGATTGTCATCACTGAAGAGGATCTAGGAGGAATAAGGGGACCGCATGACGACCCTCTCGTTATTGAATGTAAAGTGGCCAACCAGAGAGTTGGCCGAATCCTCATAGATACCGGGAGCTCTTCAGATCTCATCAGCAGCAAATGTCTGTCAAAACTGAAATATCAGACGGACTGCATACATCCGGCCTCCCACCCTTTAATAGGTTTTGGAGGAGGAGTCGTCCACCCACTGGGACGAGTGGATCTACCCATTCGCCTGGGCGAAAAAGGGGAAGGACGACACATGGTAGTCCGGTTCCTAGTGGTAGAGGAACTCTCGGCCTACAACATGATTCTGGGTCGACCAACCCTGAATAATTCCAAGGCTGTTATAATCCCGTCACTTATGCTGCTTAAGTTTGAAAGGGATAATGGAACAGTCGGCTCCCTAAGGGGAGATCAGAGGATGGCCCGAGAGTGCTATCTCTCGGATGTCAAGCCCACTGTTATGGCCACTGGGTCAAGTGGAGAAAAAACAGACCTTGACAATGTCAAGGAAAGTGCGCCTGTTCAAGAAACAGGCAACAGAAAAAGAAAGGCGTCCCAGACAGAGTCCGCAAGAAAGGCAAGAAAATAGCAATCATTGGCAGAGGACCGGCCGGATGAGTTCCGCCCTCAGCCGGCTGGTGAGCATGCGGACCTGATATTAGACGACTCCCATCCTGACCGAACAGTCAAAGTAGGGACGACTGCTCTGAGAAACCTTGGTGACGACTTTCACAACCTATTGAAAGAATACAAGGACATCTTTGCATTTGAAGTCCATGAAATGCCAGGCATTAGTCCTGATCTGGCAGTACACAAACTCGCTGTGGATCCGAAAAAGAAGCCGGTACGACAAAAGAAGCGGAACCATGGTGAAGAAAGAGGTCAGGCGGCAGCCGCCGAAGTCAAAAAATTACTTGATGCAGGGTTCATTCGGCAATGTTACTTCCCAGATTGGGTTGCAAATGTGGTGCTTGTTAAAAAGCCGAATGGCACCTGGCGAATGTGTGTAGACTACACAGACTTGAACAAGGCGTGCCCCAAAGACAGTTACCCTCTGCCTAAAATTGATAACCTGGTCGACTCAACAGCCGGCCATGCCTTGATGAGTTTTATGGACGCCTATTCTGGTTTTCATCAAATTCCTTTATGGAAGAAAGATCAGGAGAAGACGGCCTTCGTCACTGATCAGGGATTATACTGTTACACGGTCATGCCGTTTGGTCTTAAGAATGCCCCGGCTACCTTCCAACGAATGATAAACACAGTGTTCTTTGATCAGATTGGGAGAAACGTCGAGGCATACATTGATGATATGATTGTCAAGACTAAACTTCAGGAAGATCATCTGACGGACCTCCGAGAAACTTTCGCCACACTCAGGCGGCACCATGTCATGCTCAATCCCAAGAAATGTGTATTTGGAGTTGAGTCTGGGAAATTTCTCGGATTCCTTATCAACCAGAGAGGAATAGAGGCGAACCCTGAGAAGGTACAGGCGGTCATTGACATGCAGTCGCCTCGTACCGTCCGAGAGGTTCAGAAGTTAACAGGTTGTTTGGCGGCCTTGGGAAGATTCCTAAGCCGATCAGGCGACAAATGCCTATACTTTTTCCAGGCAATTAAGAAAAAGGCAAGGTTTGAATGGGGGCCGGATGCTGAGGCCGCCTTCCAGAAATTAAAGGTTCACTTGCATTCCTTGCCGAGGCTGGTCAGCCCTTTGCCCAAAGAAAATCTCTACATGTACCTGGCCGTCTCTGATCATGCGTTAAGCGCGGTGCTCCTTGCTGAAAGGGACGGCTGTCAACTTCCGGTCTACTTTGTCAGTCACGTACTGAAAAATGCCGAGTTGAGGTATCCCCTAGTGGAGAAATTTGGTCTTGCACTCTTCATGGCTGTTAAAAAATTGAAGCCCTACTTTCTGGCACATGCAGTCGTCGTGTATACCGACCAACCGATCAAGCGGCCCCTTACCACCATGGAGTCCTCCGGACGAATGATCAAATGGGCCATAGAAATGCAGAGTCTCGAAGTTACTTTCGAGCCTAGAAAAGCAGTGAAGGGGCAAGCCTTTGCTGACTTTATTGTAGAGATGACTCGTCCTCCTGACTCTCAAGTTCCAGACCAAGTCTGGAAGGTATATGTGGACGGAAGCTCTACTTCAAACGGTTGTGGAGCAGGCGTCGTATGTCAATCTCCAGAGGGCGACAGGTTCGAGTATGCTCTACGCTTCAGTTTCCAGGCTTCAAACAATGAGGCAGAATATGAAGCTTTACTAGCCGGGATCCGCATGTGTAAGGCGGCAGGGGCAAGGAAAATAGACGCCTGTTCTGATTCACAACTGATAGTGAGTCAGTACAATGGCGAATACGAAGCAACACATCCGGCCATGATCAAGTATTTACAGGCGGTCCGACAAGCAGTCGGCTCCCTTGAGGATTTCCATCTGATCCAAGTGCCGAGATCAGAAAACAACCAGGCAGATGCACTTTCGAAATTAGCATCATCCGCCTCCTCCGATACTCCTCGAACTGTGTTTTGGGAAGTAATGGAGAAGAGAAGCATCGAGGAAAATCCTATTGGAATTCTAGACAGAAGCTCAACCTGGATGGATTCAATCAGGGCATATCTGACAAACGGTACACTGCCGGATGATCCTCAACAGGCGGCAGCACTGAAAAAAACGAGCCTCCTGTTTTGAAATGATACAGGGAGAACTTCACAAGAGGGGGCACCTTCAACCCTTCTTAAAGTGTGTTACTCCTGAAAAGGGACGAGAGATACTAGATGATCTTCACTCTGGTTACTGTGCTTCCCATATAGGTGGTAGGATGCTTGCTCAAAGGGCAAGGCGGCAGGGCTACTTTTGGCCTACTTTGGAAGCAGATGCAATGGAGATGGTGAAAAAATGTGACAAGTGCCAAAGGTTTGGCAAATTAATTCACCGTCCGGCTACTGACCTCACTACCATTCACAGCCCACTACCGTTTGCTAAGTGGGGCATGGACATTCTGGGTCCATATACGCCTGCTACAGGCGGCAGAAGGTATATACTTGTTGCCGTCGACTACTTCACTAAATGGGTAGAGGCGGAGGCTGTAAAGGGAATCAAGACGAAAGATGTAATTTCATTCATTTGGAAAAACGTCATCACTCGGTTCGGGGTTCCCATGTCTATGGTTTTTGATAATGGTCCCCAATTTGAGACGCCTGTTCTCAAAAGCTGGTTGGGAGACCAAGGAATTGCACATTACTTTGCATCTGTCGGCCGTCCACAAGCAAACGGCCAGGTAGAAGCCTTTAATAAAATCATCTCAGACGGTCTCAAGAAAAAGATTGAACGAGCAGGCGGCCTATGGGCAGATGAACTACCACATGTTCTTTGGGCCATTAGGACGACTGAAAAAGGGGCGACTGGAGAAACTCCCTTCCTCCTAACTTATGGTGCAGAAGCTGTTCTTCCAATAGAACACTACGAGCCGACTCTTCGAGTAATGCTATATGACGAAGAGGCAAACTGGGAAGCTATGCGCCTGGCATTAGACTCACTTCCTGAAAAGAGGGGCAATGCTGTTTTGCGCCATGAGATCTATCGCCTGAGAATGACTAGATCATACAACAAAAAAGTACACAGGCGTCCACTCAAAGTAGGGGACTTTGTACTTAGAAAAATGGAAGCAGTTGGTAGGGCTAATGAGTCTGGCAAACTAACTCCCAACTGGGAAGGACCCTACCGAATCTATGCGGAAGTCAGGGACGGTACCTACCGTCTGGAAACACCAGACGGACAACCGTTGCCTCGAACCTGGAATGTAGATAACCTTAAAAAATATTTTTTCTGAATGATGTAAAGTAAAGAGCTACTTAATAAAGTTTGCACTTACTATTCAATTTTGTATTACGAGGGGCATGCCGTCTGTACCTTTACAGTCAGCTACTCTCCATTGAGTTTTTTTACTCTATCTCCAGAGGGGCATGCCGTCTGTACCTTTACAGTCGGCTACTCTCCATTGAGTTTCACTCTTTATCTTTAGAGGGGCATGACGTCTGTTCCTTTACAGTCGGCTACTCTCCGTCGAGTATTTTACTCACAATACTTAGCTAAAAAGATTAGGGCCTGGCCGATTCTGTAACTAACAGGCGGCTACCCTTCTTTTACTTAGCACCTACGTTCACCAAGAACTTACCAAGGCCACCGGCCGAATGATCAGACCAGGCGCCAAGCCACCTGATCAAAACTACAAAACTAATTCGACCTGTCCCAACATCATAGCAGGCGTCCGACGGCATCCCTCCGGATGAAATTCGTCGCAGAGAGCAGCTCCCTTTTGGGTGGAACATTGTTCTATAAACTAATTACACGGCACCTATACGACTGTTCCCAAGGGCAACCACGTAGCCGTTTTTGAGACAAGGATAACTCTATCACTAACCAAACCAGTGGTAGCAGTTGACATCTGAGTCAGATGACCGCCTGTATTACTTGGGATAAATGCAGGGGGTACCTATTGAGTTAATAGCCAACAAACATTGGCGAATCAAGGGGTCTAGCCGGCCTACGCCGCCTGGTACCTCTACTTCTCAAACAAAAGTGATGGCGACTGAGTAACTCCAAAGTTAACTCATAGTCACTCCTTCAAATTTGGTATGGAATCTAAAAAGTTTGAGTCGTCCGCCTGTTTTAAACAAACAAGGGCACTCGAACCCCTATTCCTACTGGATAACCTATTGAGTTAATAGCCAACAAACATTGGTGAATCAAGGGGTCTAGCCGGCCTACGCCGCCTGATACCTCTACTACTCAATCAAGATTGTGACAAAGACTAAGTAACTCCTATGTTAACTTAATAGTCACTCAAACTTAGTATGGAGCCTAAAAGGTATGAGTCGTCCACTTGTTCTTAATAAACAAAGGCTCTCAACCAATACTCTTACTAGGTTAACAAACATTGGCAATAAAGGGAAACAACCGGTACCCACCGCTTGTTTTCCTACTTAATTCCTTGGCTACTAGGTAATTCTATTTACTTGGTCAAATTGAATAAAGAGTTCGAATACCGATTGATTAAATGGCCGACTGATCATCTATCCTGGAAACAGACAACCAGTCGTCCAGGGGCATAGGCGGCATACTTACTATTTGTACCTGTCTTAACGTTCGGCCATACACAACAGTCGGTCTAGTGAGCAAATTTCAAATACTTAGACAAATTTGAACCAAAACAAAAAATTTGATTAAAAATGAGCCGGCCACAAAAGACCAGCAGAATATTCAAAACCCCGGCCCCTGGCCGGGTAATTACAAAGCAAACGGCACGCAGGCCGTGAAAAGAAAAAATACTTAAAGCTTAAGAAGGGGGCAGTTCAGTATCAGCAGCAGCCGCCTGGTCAGCACTCTTCTTGCTGGACTCGGCCTTAGCTGCACCATCTTTTGATGCCTTACCCCCAAGTGGCACAAGCGCCACAACCGGCTCTTCCTCCTCCAACGCACCGTCCAACGCCTCTTCTTCAGCAGCCGCTAGGATCTGTTGATTATATATTTCCGAACACTGGCGGTACGTTCTTTCCCACGAGGCAAAGTCGGCACTGGGAAACAGTCGTTCCCAGGTCATACGTTGGATTTGAGCGGAGTCTTCCACCATCTCCCGGACGAGCTCTTGTTTCTCTTGCTCGGCCTTATCCGAGAGCTCTTGGGTAAGACTCTTCTCCTGGTTCACCAGGCGTTCTTTTACGTTAGCCAAAGATTTCTCCATGGCTTCGTAAGAGTGCATTTTTTGGCGAAGGGGTTTCAGCTCGGCTTTAAGGTTGGTGACGGTCCCCTCCAGCTCGTCAACCTTCTTTTGGGCCGCCTCTAGCTGAGCCCGAACAGCGGCGGTCGCCTGCGCCTGATAATAAAGAAGATCAATGGTCAGTACTTCATTTTGGGCAATTTG
Source organism: Chenopodium quinoa (assembly GCF_001683475.1). Lineage (NCBI taxonomy): Eukaryota > Viridiplantae > Streptophyta > Magnoliopsida > Caryophyllales > Amaranthaceae > Chenopodium > Chenopodium quinoa. The sequence goes on from NW_018745279.1 coordinate 8,478, forward strand.
AAACATTGCCTTATCACAGCTGGAGGCGGCCATAGCCTTTGCGGCCTTTACCTCTTTGTTTTTCCGATCAATCGGCTTGCGTAGGCTGTTGACTCGGAGCAGGGCCTAAGTACAAAGAAAAACAGGCGTCAGTTTCCAGATAAAAAGTTAACAGGCGTCCTAGAACTCAAAAAGCTCAAAAATATACTAAGTATACCTCAGCAAGGACCCCTGAAATTCCATCAAGGTCAAGGGTGCCGGCACCCTTGACCGCCTCCCTGTCAGATGGAGGAACTACTTTAACCATTGACTTGGCTACCTCAACCAAGTCAAGTCCCTGGGGGCCGGCTGCATTAAGCGAAAGGAAAAAACAAGTTAGACCTAATCAAGAAGGAAGCAAGGGTGAGTTTTTACAAGCAAGTGTCCATACATCTAGGCGGCCCCGCCTGGGTTTTTAAAGAAGTGGCCGGCTGCTTCTCAGCCGCCACTGTTTTCCTGGAAGACCCAGGAGAGCTTGCAACAGTCGTCCTCCGGGCCTTGGGGTCCGGCTGTTGCGAGGAAGAAGCCCTTGGAGTGCCAGACTGAAAACAAAAAGAGTTAGTATATGCATAAGACAACTAAAAGGAGAAGAGTTTTCAAAGCTTACCAAGGGTGCCTCCTTGTTGGGGGAGTCGGCATACGACTGCTTCATTAGCGAGACCCGCAGCATGGCCGCCGCAGTCTTAGATGCTGTTATTTTACTCATGGCGTCGGCTGAAAGAAATAAACAGCAGAGTTAGTAAAAATCCCAAGTAAACAAGGCGTGAAAAAACAGAGTATTCGTCAGGCCGGCTACCTCTAGAGCACCGACTGCTGAGGCCACAGGCGGCCAAGAAGTACTCGTCATAGAGCCACTTGAAGCTCGGGACGCAGTTTAGGGGTACTTGTTCTCGTACCCCTGAAGTAGAGTTCACCCTAGTCTCTACTTTGAAGAGTCCTTTGTCTAGGATCTCTTTTTTAGCCTTTGGGGGAACAGGCGGCATGCTGCGGCCGCCTGCGAGAAGAGGCGGATCCCTATTCCACTTGTTAAAGCGTTTGTTCAGCTCCGTGTCTGAACTCTCGATAATAAGAAAGGTGTTCCGCCAATCCTTCCATTTGTTTGCCTTACCTCTCGTCATGAGGTAACCCCTATGGCTTGTTAATTGATACCAGCCGGTACCTCCCGACTTAGGGGTCCGGCTGAGATAGTTCATGTGGGCGAAAGCCTCAAAACTTGGCTCCACCCCGTTCAGTTCGCACCCGGCCACATAGCCGAGTACGTTTACCCAAGAGTTGGGGGCTAACTGCCATAACCCCAGATCATACCCATCTAAAATCCGCTGAACAGCCGGATGTAATGGGAAGCGCAGTCCAGCTTTGATGGCCGCCACATAGCAGCCAAAGCAGCCGTCACCATAGCTGGTACCAGCCGGCCAGACGACAGTATCTTCTGGATCCGGCACAAACAGTAAATACTCCGGGCCCATTTTGTGGTTAGCAATAAAGCTCGCCACGTTGTCTCGCATGGTTGCAATCCGGCCCCGGGGTACCCTGCAGTAGTAGGGGGCGTTTTCCTCTCTGTAAGAGGCGGACGGCTCTGCCCAATTATCCCCCTTCTCAACTGCATGAGAACGTCTCGCCTCTTGTAGGCGGCTATGTTTTTCTTCTGAGCCAGAAGAACTGTGGCCAGAAGAGCTGGATTCGGACTCGTCCCCTAACGAGTCCGAAGAGGACGACTCCTCCCCTCTCCTAGAGGGGCCTGCCTCCTCTCCCTTAGAAGGAGCAGAAGGAAAATTAGACATGTCCACGGTAAGATGGGAAGGGAACACCTTGGTCCCTCTCTCAGAACTGTCAGCTTGACAGTCGCCTCGTTCTACATCTGGCGCCTGGTCAGATGTTTCACTAAGGAGCACCCTTTGGGAGGAGCCGTCTGAGTTTGATATCATAGCAGTCTTTTTTGTTCTGGCCATCACGTTCTGCATAGACACAGATACAGTCGGACTTTGTATAAAGGGCAAAGATGGGTCCAGAAAAGGGCAGGCGGCACTCCTAGTACTAGATTCAGCCGTCCCCGGTGACCGGCTGATCACTAACTTAGGGCGTGTCGTGTGCTTCCATGGTGCCATTTCAAAAAATAAAAAGAAAATTAAGAGTAAGAGAACTGAGTTACCTGAACGAGTGACGGTTGATGAAGTCCTGAAAGTTCGGGTCAGTCGGCTTGTCAGAACAGGCGGTAGGCAGAAAAAGTCCGAAATGTCAGAGCAAGTTCAGGGGTCCGAATGTTCTCGCAAAAGTTCTCAAATGTGAAAATGACCGAAGTCAGCACTTCCTTTTATAGGCAAAGTGAGAAGGCGAAGGGTCGCTTCCAAATTCAAAATTTGGGCGGGAAAATCTCTCGGCCGTCTGCAAGGTGACACCTGTAACAGGCCGTCGCCTGTCACCGTGCGACACCTGTCACAGGCGACACGTGACCAGTCGCGTGCCACCTGTGAGGGGCAAATGATTAGGGGATTTTTATCCACCAATCACCGTCTGACAAGTGGACCAACCAGGTTCCGCCACGTGTTCTTCACGAAGGCCAACAGGAACCTGCCACGTGTCAATCACAGATACGTCCTCCACGGACCACTTAAGACACGCCACGTGTCCGCCCATGCCAAATGGGAAAACCGGCCATCAAGGCCCAGTCCAGTCTAGAGGCCCGGTCAGCCCTAGGTTTACCTTAAACCTAGAGAGTTGCACGCTTCCCAAGGCTATAAATACTCGATTAATCCTCATTAATCCGGGAATCGAATAATTAAGAGATCAAGCAGAGAAGAACAGAGTTATTAACAACCGGCTAATCTCGCTAACAACGCAGATTACCAACACTAAGCACTCTCACCTAGAGAGATCTCATTACTTTAATTTCTGTATTGATTACTCCTTAATCGGGTACTAACTTGACCGTTGGAGGCGGAGCTCTCAGGAGTCTCCGTTATTTTGCAGGTACAGGCGTCCGGTTCCAGTCTCGGAATTGTAACTCTCCCGCAGGACATCAGAAAACCCCGAAACATGTATGGCTATATCTACTTAATGTCGAAAAAATCTGAATCTTTTGAGAAATTCAAAGAATTTCAGAAAGAAGTTGAAAATCAACTTGGCAAGAAAATTAAATCACTTCGATCGGATCGAGGTGACGAATATTTGAGCCATGAATTCGACGATCACTTGAAAGAAAATGGTATTCTTTCAGAGTTGACACCTCCTGGGATCCCTCAATGGAACGGAGTATCCGAATGGAGGAATCGAACCTTGTTAGACATGGTTCGATCAATGATGGGTCTTAGTGAACTTCCTATCTCTTTCTGGGGACATGCGCTACAAATCGCGGCACTAAACTGAACCGAGCTCCGTCAAAAGCTGTTGAAAAGACTCCATATGAATTATGGACTAAGAAACCTCCTAGGTTGTCTTTTCTCAAGATTTGGGGACGCGAAGCATATGTCAAACGATTAATTTCGGACAAACTTCACCCTAAATCGGATAAGTGTTTCTTTGTGGGATACCTACAAGAAACCAAAGGGTATCACTTCTACAATAAATCCGAGAACAAAGTGTTTGTTGCTCGTGATGGTGTCTTTTTGGAGAAGGAACACCTTTCCAAAATGACAAGTGGGAGGAAAATCGAACTCGACGAAGTTTGAGAGGACGAGCAACAATGTCAACCTGATAAAACTTACAATCTAAGTGCTTTGGAAGCAGTTGAGAAGATTGGTCAGAATCAAACAGACAATGTAAATGCTCAACCTATTACCCTTCGTAGGTCGCAACGGCAAAGATCTCAACCAGACAGATACCTTGGTATTGTCTTAATTGATGATCAAGACATCCTAGTTATGGATGGAGATGAGCGAGCGACATACAAGCAAGCTATGACGAGCCCCGACTCTGCTAAATGGAAAGAAGCCCATGAAATCCGAGATGAACTCCATGTCTGAAAATCAAGTCTAGGGCATGGTGAATTTGCCCGAGGGTTACACACCCATTGGTTGCAAATGGATCTTGAAATTGAAGACAGACAAGGATGGAAATGTATCGATATACAAGGCTAGACTGGTGGCAAAAGGTTATAGGCAAGTCCACGGGATTGACTATGATGAAACCTTTTCACCAGTTGCAATGCTAAAGTCTGTCCGGATTATTCTAACGATTGCTGCATATTACGATTATGAAATATGGAAAATGGATGTCAAAACTGCCTTCCTAAATGGGATTTTGGTAGAAACTGTGTACATGACACAGCTAGAAGGTTTTTTTTCGATCCGAGCAACGCTGGAAAGGTTTGCAAGCTTAAGAAGTCCATTTATGGACTAAAGCAAGCCAGAAGGAGTTGGAATCTGCGATTTGATGAAGCCATCAGCAAGTTTGGTTTAATCAAGAATCTAGATGAGTCTTCTGTACACAAGAAGGTCAGTGGGAGTGACATCGCATTCCTAGTCCTATATGTCGATGGCACACTGCTCATTGGAAACAGCACAAAATTACTGGGTCTATAAAGCGCTGGTTGGGAATGTGCTTTTCAATGAAGGAATTAGGAGAGGCACAATACATATTGTGCATCGAGATCTACAGGGATAGATCTAAGAGGATGATTGGATTGAGCCTAAGTACTTACATTGATAAAGTACTGGCATGATTCAACGTGGAGAATGCCAAGAGAGGGCATCTACCCATGTCTCATGGCGTAACTCTCAGCAAGAAAAAGTGTCCACAAACACTTGTTGAGCGAGAGAGAATGGATCAGATTCCATATGTTTCGCTAATTGGGTCGATCATGTATCCCATGATATGTACCAGGCCAGATGTATCGTATGCCTTGAGTGCTACGAGCCGATACCAATCAAACCCAGGAGAGGCGCATTAGACTGCGGCCAAGAATATCCTGAAGTACCTGAAAAGGAACAAGGATAAATTCCTGGTTTATGGTCGCCATAAAGATCTGGTTGTTGAAGGTTACACCGACGCTAGCATCTAGACTGAAAGAGACGACTTCAAGTCACAGTTAGGATACATATTCTGTCTGAATGGAGGAGCGTTTAGCTGGAAAAGTGCCAAGCAGAGCACAACTGCAGACTCTACAACTGAAGCCAAATACTTGGCTGCTTCCGAAGCTGCTAAGGAGACTGTTTGGATTTGCAAGTTCATCGGTGAACTTGGTGTTGTACCCTCCATGAAGGGTCCGATAGATCTCTACTGTGACAACAATGGAGCTATCGCTTAGGCTAGAGAGCCAAGAGAGCACCAAAAGGTCAAAAATGTCCAAAGGCGATTTCACATGATAAGGGAATGGAAATCCGAAGGTGAAATCAGAATTTGCAAGATCGGCACGGATGATAATGTGGCCGATCCTTTGACTAAACCTTTGCCTCAAGTGAAACACAACAAACACATTGAGGCAATGGGAATCAAGCACATCGGAGACATGCTTTGAAATTCCCATTACATGTGTTTTAATTAAACTAGATGTTTTAATGTAAGACACTGTATTGAAACCATTCATTAATGGAGTAATTAATTTTTCTGCAAAATTATCATTCACTCCATTGCTATTTAATTATGGTTTAGAATTAAATAATGAGTCCATTTGATTTATGGAAATATTCAAAACAGGGTATCAAGACCATGTCTTGGATAAAGAAACACCTGTTAAGTGAACATTGAATATTTAAATCGAAAATTATCCCTAATCGAGGTCATCTAAATGATGGACGATTGATGACCACCAGAGATTAGTGTTTAGTATGATTTACAGCACCGTTTCTTGTGCTACAAGGAGATGATGGTCATAGATCATTTGCACAAGTGCCAATTTGGAACTGCACTGGATTGACCTATGAGAGTACTTTAAGAGATTCAAAATTGTCATAAGTACACTTCTCATTATAGCTATCGGAACTCGTTTCCTCGACCATGAGCATTATGAAGTTTTCTTGTTTGAGTACTAGTCTCTTTGATGTTGCCTAACGTCTGCCGTAACTGGGGATCATAACGGGATCACTCAAGAGATTAGGTCCTCTTAGTAAGAGAAGCTTACAATGCAAGACTGGAATGTCCCCTATTAACAATAGGGAACATGTCTTTGTTGTTTATAAGGCCGCTCGAAGAGTGAGACTGTGAAAATGCATGGCCGTGCTCAAATGGATTTTAGAAATCATCTGCTTATTGAAAGTCGAACTCGGAGATCGAGAAACACTTCTGACTGTAATAAGGATGACGATGAATCTTACCTTATAGTTCACGAAGAGACATTAAGTGACATAGGAAATGGGCTATACACTGTATGCACACTTGTCCGGAAGGACAAGTGGGAGATTGAAAGGAATGGTGTCCTTCCAACAAATGTATTATTCTAATAGAGGGTTCAGAATTATTACAGAGCTAATTCTTTAGTAAGGTCAAGTGATCGGAATTCCTAGGTGGAGGTCGCTTCCGATTAGTAATATTAAGGTATAATTAATATTACAGCTTACTCTTAACTAAACCGTTCGGGTCGAACCCAATCGAACAAACCAATCCGAGAGGATGAATTAATCCGAAGGATTTAATGAGTCGTCGGAGTTTTACGAACATAGACGTCGGATATCGAGCCTAGAGCGTCGAGGCCAGGCGTCGCAAAATCACAAGCAACAAGTATGAGAATAACCGTAGCTAGGCTAGGCTAGCTCATTTGAAGCATAGGCGCACCATGGTGTGCTAGGCGCGCCATGCGTGCTAGGCGCACTAGGCTGCCTATCGTAGCACCACCTGCGTGTGTGCGTGCCTTCGCATGGCACAGTAGCACAACAGCTTGCGTGCATGGGTGCCTAGGCACTATCTCAGCACCATCGCACCATCGCAGTGCTGGGCACTTGCGTTTGTGCGTGTGCGTGTGTTCCTAGAGCCATTGCCAAGCATCAAGCCATCTAGCATGCGTGGCTCGCTAGCAGCAAGCATGCTGGGCCTTGCGTGTGTGTCTCGCACCATCGCAGCAGCATACGGGCTGGCTTGCGTGCTGGCCTTCGCATGGCAGCACCAAGCAGCCCGCTGTACATGTGCGTGGCCTAGGCCTAGCAACCCAGTAGCACTACGCACCAAGCCAGCAAGGCTATGCATGTGTGTGCGATAGCCAGGCAGCAGCACCCATCGCCCAGCACAAGGCGTGGCTCGGTAGCAGCACGCAAGTGCTGGGAGGGCTGGGAGATGCGTGCTGTGCTGTGCGTGCAAGATGCCTGCACAGCCATTGCTTGAGGCGGTTTGAGGTGAGTGGGGACCAAAGGCTTAGAGCATGCCTTGGGGAGCAAGGCAATGATCCCCCTAAGGTTCATGGTCCTCACCTAACTCTCTCTCTCTCCCCTTGACACTTGTTGCATTGTGATTGATTTGATCATTAATTTAATTTGGAATTAAATAATTATCAAAATTATTCATTCTCCCACATTGGTTGGGAAATGAAAATCAAGGGTTCATTTCCCTATAAATACCAAGGCATGGGTATTTTGGAAAGGACGCTTGAGTACAATTGAAAAGGCAACTCTTGATTTGAGTAAACCTTGAATTCGGAAAACACTTAGTTTATTTTATTTGGGCCTCGACTAACCTTCGAGGCTTAGGACGCTCGGGTCGGGTTCGAGGGTACGATCCCGTCGGAGGCCTCGTATTTTCGGGGTTGAAGTAAGAGCTCCTCGGTGAGCGAAGCACGCGTCAAAGGTATAATCTTTTATCCTTTCTAATGTTTAATTATGTTTTGCTTGTTAATTGCATTTATTATGGGGGCGGGTCTTGGCGGGTTTCATTCCGCGTAGTGTGGGTCACTATGAAACCCTACAGGTATGTCATGTAAGAATTGTTCACAAACGTGCCTAACCTCAAGTTTTCAAATAAAAACCATGCATCTTCATCAATACCGAGGGTGGTAGTTGCCTCACGGCAATAGTGTTTTGTAGGTTAAAGCTTTCTAGTTTGTAAATTCTCATGGATTGGTTTGTGATTTTTGTTGTGGAATTCTAAGGTGGTTAAAGGAAGAGGTTGGGGCTCATCAGTTTGAGGATTTGAAGCTTGAGGTTCCTTTCCACTTTTCCTTTTTTTAGACACCATTATCATAGCACCAACAATTTAACAATAATTCACCAATCCAAGCAAATCACCCAATCAAACTTCACACTATTACTGAAGGTAACAAATTCACCTACAACATAACTTCAAATATCACCAAACAAACAACAATTAACAACAAACATCCAAAAATTCAACCAAAAATTCCAAAAATTTCAGCTAATTAAGAGCCAAGCATCACAATTTCATCCCAAAAATTTATCATGTATAACCACAAAAAATAATGCTAAAAAATGAACTAAAACAAGAGATGAAGTGATTATACAAACATTAGATGACCATAAACACCTTCAATCTAGCCCAAGAACAATTTCTCCAAACTTGCTTCAAAAACCTTTGATGGAGAACCGTAAGAATTTCAAACCAATAATTTTGGTGTGGAAGTGAAAAATGTGATGAATTTGATGGTGGTTGAAGGATTTTTGCAGAGATTTGAGTGGGAAATGGTTGGGATTTGAGGGATTTGTGGAGTTAGGTTTGAGGATGTTAGGGTTTTTAGAGAGAGAAAGGGGGAGAGTGTCGAATGGGAGAAGATGAAATGTGACCTAATGAACGCGCTTGCGGTGATCTGAGACGCGCCCGTGACAACAGATGACGCGCCTTCTCCCAGGGCGCGGTGTGCCTTCTCCAGTTTCATTTGAGTTTGATGAAATTTTGGGGACCACGCCCTCTATTCTCTTGATCGCGCCCACGGTGACTTGGAGAGGGCTATCCTTGGGCACGTTCCTTGAATTGAGCTTTGAAGCTCATTTTTCACCTCTTTCTTCTATTGAACACCAATATTAGATTTGAAATTCATTCCTCTTGAGCTTAGAACTCCTCCAATTCTTCACCTATAAGCTCAATATTGAAAATTCAAAATCCTACAGAAAACACACAAGAAAAATAAAAGAAACATAAGATAAGAACTAAGAGAAAGGCAACAAAATTCAATAAAATAAGAAGAAATAAAAGAAAGAAAGGAAAAAAATCTCGGGTTTCCTCATGGAAGCGCTTCGTTATGAGGTCACTAGCTTGTCCATAAGATGTTATCTTGAAGGGGGTGGCTTGGAATCCATTGGATCAAGCCTAATGCACTCAATAAAATAAACTTCATTCTTGCACAAATAATATTTCAAGCGATGACCATTCACCATGAACCTATGATCACCCGCCTCTAACTCAAATGAGCCATAAGGAGTAGTCTTTGAGATTACAAAAGGACCTGACCATTTGGACTTTAGCTTTCCGAGAAACAAGAGAAGTCTAGAATTGAATAAAAACACCTTGTCTTCAACTTTGAAGCTTTTGTTCCTTATGTGTTGGTCATCCCACTTCTTAGTCTTCTCCTTGTAGAGTTTTGAGTCCTCATAGGCATCATATCTAAGTTCTTCCAATTTATTGAGCTTTAGCAATCTCTTCTCTCCAGCTAATGAAAAATCCATATTGAGCTCTTTCATAGCCCACCAAGCCTTGTGCTCCAACTCAACCGGCAAATGGCAAGCTTTACCATACACCAAACGAGAGAGAGTTGTGCCAATGGGGGTTTTGTATGCCGTTCTCAAGGCCCATAATGTGTCATCAAGCTTAAGTGACCAATCCTTTCTTGACTTGTTCACCATTCTCTCAAGAAGATTTTTGATCTCTCTATTAGAAACTTCCACTTGCCCTTTGTGTTTGAGGGTAATAGGACAAACCAACCTTATTATGGACTCCATACTTCTTGAGAAGAGCTTCAAGTACTTCTTGGCAAAGTGAGAACCACCATCACTAATTAGAACCTTGGGACCCCAAACCTTGGAAAAATAATCTTCTTGAGAAGCTTGAGCACAACCTTGTGATCGTTGGTGGGGTAAGGGATAGCTTTAATCCACTCAGTCTCATAATAAACCGCCACCAAAATGTACAAGTTTCCACAAGAAGAAACAAAACGCCCCAGAAAATCCACACCCCATACATCAAAAGGCTCAACTTCCAAGATGTTTTGTTGAGGCATTTCGTCCCTCTTGGTGATTCCACCACTCCTTTGGCACCTATCACATCTAGAAATGAACTTATGAGAATTGAGAGACTTTTGGCCACCATAAGAGAGACTTAGAGATTTTTGCCACTGTCTTGTCAACTCCACCATGTCCACCACATGGTAATGAATGGCAATGTTCAAGAACTCTTTCAATTTCATGATCTGGAACACATTTCCGAAAAAGACCATCTCCACATTGTTTGAACAAGTAAAGATCATTCCAAAAGTGTCTCCTCACTTCCTTGAAGAATTTCTTCTTTTGTTAAGAGGAAAATTCCGGGGGAATGACTCCACATGTAAGATAGTTGGCAATGTATGCATACCAAAGGCTAGATGTTGAAGCTATAGCCATAAGAGTCTCAATTCCCATCTCCTCATTGATGGGTACTTCTTCCTTGTTTTCAAAAGGGAGCCTAGATAAGTGATCCGCCACATAATTTTCCGCTCCTTTCTTATCCCTCATCTCCATATCAAAGTCTTGAAGCAAAAGAACCCAACAGATGAGGCGTAGTTTTGCATACTTCTTGGATAACGAACAGCTACATGATCCGTGTACACAATGACTTTACAGCAAATTAAACAAGATAGGACCTAAACTTGTCCATAGCAAACACAACCACTAGCATCTTTTTTTTCCGTTGTTATATAATTCTTTTGAGCTTCATCAAGAGTCCTACTTGCATAATAGATGACATAGGATTTTCCTTCTTTTCTTTGTCCAAGGATCACACCCACTGCAAAATCACTAGCATCATAGATTAGTTCAAAAGGCAAGCTCCAATCCAGAGCTTGCACAATGGGAGAGGAGATAAGAGCTTCCTTGAGCTTATGAAATGCTCCAAGGAAAGCATCATTAAAGCAAAAATCAACATCTTTGTTAAGCAATTTGGTCAAAGGTTTGGTGATTGTTGAAAAATCTTTGATAAATCTTCGGTAAAAACCGGCATGCCCAAGGAAAGCTCTTACTCCCGTGATGGAAATAGGAGGGGGAAACATAGAAATCACCGAAACTTTGACCAGATCTACTTTAATGCCGTTCTTGGACACCTTATGGCCTAGGCCAATGCCCTCCTAGACCAAAAAATGACACTTTTCCCAATTCAAGACCAAACTCGTCTCTTGACACCTTTTCAAGGTTGCAAAGACAAGTGTCAAAAGATGAGCCACCTACACTAAATTCATCCATAAAAACCTCAATTTCATTTTGAAGCATTTCGGAAAAGATAGAGGTCATGCATCTTTGAAATGTCACTAGTACATAATTGAGTTTATGTAACACATTTTTGGTAACACTTTTTGAAATGCAAAATTATAGATTTATAAGTAACACTTTGGTAACAATTTTATATAAGGTAACACTTAAAATAACACTTTTAACGTAGATAACACTATAAAGTAACACTTTTAAAATAAGTAACATTTAATGGTAACACTTATTTATTTATTTATTTATTCAGTTTCTCCACGGTTTTCTTGAATTAACCCGCTTTTCATTCACTCTTAAAAAAACAAAAAAGACTACAACCTCTTTTTTCATTCATTCTTTTTCTTCTTTTTCCTCTGTCAATTTAGCTGATGGTTCGAACTTTGAAGGAAGATAATCAAGGGAATCTACAACTTAACAATGGTGGTCGAATTACCTATCCTCTCCCCTTTTTCCCTCTCTTATCGAACTCTTCAATTTCTAGGGTTCTTCATTTTGAACGCTAATTCTATCCTCAGTTTGTCTCTTTGACAGTTTAGGGTTCCTCGCAATTTGGAAATTCTGCTCCCATCTACTGACGCACCGCTGCAATGCTGCATCACTGAATCGCTGCAACGTTGCAGTAATGGTGGTCTGTGGTGGCGGCGGTAACGTAGATGCGGTAATGATGGTGCTTATAGAGGTTTGTTCTCTTTCTTCTGTTCTTTTTGGGATATTTGTAATTTTTACTTGGATTTTTAATTGTTGATAGATTTTGACGAATTTTATTGTTTGATGGTGAATTTGTGATTACTAATTGGAGTTGTAGTTGTACTTTGGAGTAACTAAAAATTCAAAGTAAAATTTATACTTTGTGCTAAATTCAGTTTGATTTGCATTCCAAGCTAATTAGATTTAATAAGCTAATTAAAGAGCTGAAAAGTCTTACTAGTTTCATTTTATTAACTTTTAGCTCCTATTTAATTTTGTTACTAGGTTTGATTAGAAATGCAATTCTGGCACTTTAAATCCTGTCACCTAACTAGAATGATTAGAAACTGCTCAAGCTGTAGTATTTAGATTGAGAGGTACTTGTATTATATTTCTCGAATCGAACTAGATTGGGTACTACAATAAAATTGTATATGTTTTTGTTGATAACCAACGTAGATTGGCATAATATTAAATTGAATTACTTGTGTGTCATATAGATATTAAAGCCGATGACATGAAGGATTGGACTTATAGTCTGTCCATTATTTTCCAGAATGAGAAGTAATTGTATGGACACCGTTTCCTCAAAGCTTAGGTAGGAGATTAGAGAGTGATGAAGCCATTAGGTTGGTGGTTGATGTTGGTGGGTTCATTGCGTTTAGCTTCTGTTTGGTTCGACTTCTTTGATTTTTGGGTTCTTCGTCTTGTTGTTTTCTCACAGTCTAACAATAAGCTTTTCTTTTCTTTTTGCTAATTACAGACTTTTAATTTTAATGCGTTTTTTCATTTTTCTTCTCGATTTCCATGGGTTCTGTTTGATTAATTTTATAATTCTGTGATAGAAATGCAGATCATTTTTAGAGCTAATCATTTTGGAGATCTGAACCCATTTATTTTTTTAATTTTCTACCGTGATGGACTAGAACTAGAATGTTTAAAGCGTTGAAATTCATGGTGCTGATGGTTGGAAAATTGCCACTACACTCATGGCAGTTACATTAGTGGATGTAAGCTATGTAAAACAATAATTGCAAGCTTGTTTTGCTTCACATTTTTATATGAAACTTTAGGATTAGTCCCGCTAGTAGGCTCGCTAACTCTTAAGCTTCATGAATATTTTCTACAATATTCTATATATGATTCATTCTGAAAGTTTTATGCTCTGATCCTCCACAATTCCCTAATAAATGTCAATTGAAGGTGGATTTATCGTTAAAAGCATCCAATTTATTAGGAAAGTATTTTTCCTTGCAGAGAACGAAAGTGGCATTTGATGCCAAATCAATATCATGTTATAGCCCCTTAGATAAGAAGTGATTGCATATGTTGCCGAGTTCTCTTGATAGATATTTCATGTTTTTAGGCTCTAACGTAGAAAATGAGATGATTGGCTTATGTGCTCCTCTGTGCATAAATACTTGAGATGATGCTTCTCACAAGAAATTAGAACTAGTCTTCTGAAATTATTTATAAGAATACTAGATATCTGTGGGAATCACCCTACCCTCTTTCTTAATTATACATCATACAAATTGATGTATGCTTTTCTAAATAGCCAATGTTGTTAAAGGGAGAGCTTTTTAGTTTTATTAAAAATTTGAACACTTATGCTACTGTGGAATGTTAAAACAAGTTTCTATCATCAGTTGGTGATAATTTCAATGCTCTTTACTTTTCAGATGTCAATTTTATTACAATTTAAGACTTCTTAGGAGCAGCTACAGCAGCCACAACTTCCTGCTAGTTGTAGTGATGACTTTGTTGTTAACAACCACAACTCTTCTTCCTACCCGGTAGGAATGGTGAGGTAAGCCCATTTAATACTGCTATGGTAGATGTTGCTACTGCCATTTTTCTCATTTTTTACTTGAATTTACTATTGATTGACCTAGTCACTCCTCATTAACCTAGTAACTCAAGCTGCGTGATTGATTTTTCTGAAAGAATATATCTAATATCAAGAATTGCTAATTCTGTCCACATCAATATAAAGTTCTTCAAGACCTGGCCGTTCCTTCAAGAAATTGAAATAATGAAAGGCAAGAGAGAATTGACAATCTGCCAGTCATGGATCAATACTCTTATGTTTATTTTCTTTTACTGTCTTTCAATAATGTAGGAGTAGTGGACTTGGATTGTTTTAGATGAGATACAACATGCTATAAAGCACTTTTATTTCATGTGATAGATTAGCCTCAATGTCTTCCTTAATTTTAATAAAGCGAGAATATTGACAAATGTTAGTTTCTATTTTTACAGTCTTGTTACTACTGTCTGCTGCTATCACTGCTCTTACTAATGCCTACTGCTAGCACTGCTATCTACTGGCCTGATACTACTGTATGATGTTATTGCTACCTGCTGCTATCTGTTGTTACTATGTTTACTAATGCCTACTGCTGTCTACTGGCCTGGTACTACTGTCTGCTGGCCTAGTACTATTGTCTGCTGGCCTGTAGTTGCTGCTATTTGCGTGTTGTTACTACTAGCTACTGCTATTGCTGCTGTCTCTTTGCTACTGTGCTGACTTATGTTGCCTTTAGAGACGAAGTTGATTTTCTTTTTGCTTTGATTATTAGATTGTTTAGTAAAACAAACAAATTGGTGTTTATGGATTATTTTAAAAAAAAAATTATGAAATTGTATCAATTCAAATTTTGGTCTATCGTATATTTTAGTTTCATATTCTTGGTTGTTGTACATGTTAATATTATTTTTATATTATAAAAAATAAAAAATGTTGCATATTTTAAATAATCATAGTAGTACTTGTAATAATAATATGTTACTTATTAATTAATAATGTGTTACATTAGTTTATAAAAAGTGATACATAATGTCAAACAAAGTGTTATTATATGTCAAAAGATGATTGAAAAATGTTACCTAATAATCAATAAGGTGATACATTAGTTTGGAAAAGTGATACACAATGTCAGATAAAGTGTTACTATATGATGAAAAAATGATACTAAAGGTAAGTAAGTGTTACATAAGAAATAATAAGTAACACTTTAAAAATGATACTAATAATATAAAAAGTGTTGCATAAGAAGGTTTATAGTAACACTTTTAAAAGTATAACCATATGTTACCCAAAGTGTTACATAAGATCTTAGGTAACATGGGCGGATGTATCACTCACTAAAGTGTTACCTATTGTCTATAATAACACTTTTATCATTTTATGTAACACTTTTTGGGTGTTACTTAAGGTTAGTTATGTACTAGTGTGTGGATGGGGCATTGCATAACCCGAAGGGCATCCTTTGGTATGTAAATGTCCCATATGGACATGTAAATGTCATTTTCTCTTGGTCTTTGGTATGGATAGGGATTTGAAAGAAACTAGAATACCCATCCAAAAAGCAAAAGAAAGCGTGTTGAGAAAGCCTTTTCAACATTTGGTCCATGAAGGGGAGAGGAAAATGGTCCTTTGTGTTTTTATTCAATTTTCTATAGTCAATACACATTCTTCACCCGGTCACCGTCTAGGTGGAGATTTCCTCTCCTCCTTCCCCTTGATGATAGTCATTCCACCTTTCTTTGGAACCACGTGAACCTGGCTTACCCACTTACATCGGAGATAGCATATATGATGCCCGCTTCACGAAATTTCAAATTTTTTTTCTTGACCGCCTCTTGGAGGTTGGGGTTCAACCTCCATTAGACTCAATAGAGGTGGATTGATCATCTTCAATATGGATCCGGTGCATTCACAAAGAGGGGCTAATACCCTTATTATCATCAATGTTCTACCCAATCACATCTCTATATTTTCTCAACACAACAAGCAATTTTTCCAAATCAATTCCATTAAGGGTAGCATTAACAATAATAGGGTATTCCCCTTCATTAGCAAGATAGACATACTTCAAAGAGGGGGAAGGGGTTTTAACTACTCTACCTTGGGAGGAGGATAAGAACTCTCCTCCAATTTCTCCTCCTTTCGCTCAAGTATTTCTTCTTGTTGTTGTTTAAACTCCTCCTCTTTAAGAGTTTCTTCCATTGCCATGACTAGCTCTTTCGCCTCTTGTGAGTGGTACTCTTCCTTGCATGTTAAAGCTTCCTCCATAGCATCTTGGGGCTTCATCATGACTCTTACCAAGTGATCCAACTCTTCATTCACAACATTGGCTTTATACACCTTCTCAACCATGGGGGTCTTGAGCAACTTAGAAAACTCAAATACAATCTTCTCATCGGCCACTTCACAAGTGATGGTGTTATTTTTGCAATTAATGACCACCCCGAAAGTTTTAAAAGCACACGTCCCAAGATCAAAGGAGTGTCAACATCTTCCTCCAATTAACATACTAGTATGAACGTGCTTGAAAAATGTATTGTTCTGGGAGAAATCGAGCAAGCACATTCCCTAGTACGTGTGCTACTGAAAATAAGCTGTTATCCAACTATATGCTGCGACTCTTTTGGAATCCTCAACAACATCTGCCTATGAGAAAACAGAACTTTATACTTTGAGTAATAAACAAGTACTGTTTTCAACTAATGATAAGTTTAAGGATAATCCTTATAGCATAGGCAATAGGGAGGCAAGTAATACTCCCATGACTTAAATGGAGGAAAGTGTCCGAAGAACATAATACACTTATAAAAACTCTTTGGATTGATTAATGACAAGTACAACTGCAAGACATTGGATGATTGAATGTCATAAGTATCCTGCATAACAACTTTTGCACAAGTAAAACAATAGTAACGTACAAAGTGTAGAATTAGTTAGAAAATCAGTTTTTACAAGTGCATCTTTGGATCGGACTAAAACCGTAAATGGAACTGGAATGCAGCAAGTCCAATAACTATTCACTATATATGTACTTGTTTCAGATGAAAAAGAATAAAATCAAAGAGAAAAGAGTGTAAGACTAGTCAATAAAAACTGTTTTATAAACTCAGAAGATCAAGCATATAGAAAGGTCGTGAATGAAAGAAGAGTCAAACAGGTTATGGTGTACAGTATAACATACTGAAAGGTAAGATTACTGGCGACAATGTTAAAAGGAGCAATGTCTTCCGTCCAAACTTATCAGAAAGCTGACCCAAGAGCTGAAGCACCACTATTTTCAAGATTCCAATAACCTATGTTTCACAAGTACTTTTGTTAAAAACTTGAAACTTCGTAGATGGCAATTATTGTATGCTAACAATAAGCATTTCGATCAGAAGTGCACTAGTATTCAGCATATAATGTGTCATAAGAAATCAATATCAAATTTTAGACTATGATTACTATCTGTTCATTAGAAGAATTCAGTACTCCTTGCTATATATTTGACCTCAGACTAGGTTCATCAACATTATAAACAAACCACATGAAGTGTAACATTGATCTTAACCTAAGTTCATTAACAAGCAAACCTTGAAATGTAAGTAGACCTCAAACTCGACTTATTAACAAACAAATTAAACCATTAGCATTATTAGCCTCAAACTCGATTCATTAACAAACAAACCATGAAGTGTGTTATGTTAGAATATTATGTATATATTTTCCTGTAATTAGAATTATACACTTGCTATAATTAGTTTATTGTATCAAATCAGTCCTTGGTTACAGTAGTGATTAGAGGGTGATAATATGGCAAGTATCGGTGTATAAATATTCCTGTAAACAGTTGTTCAATACACACTGGAAAAATTAAAACCCCAAAAAGGTCTTTAAACGTTAATTTGGTATCAGAGCCAAGTTCCCGTTTTCCGGCGACCGGTGAACCGTTTGGCGTCATTCTTTACCGTGTCAACCGAAAACCAATCTATAGTCTCAAAACTCGTTACCATGGAGGAGATGTTGCAACTTTTCTCACACTTAAACACCAACATATCCTCCATGGAAACCACAAACCAGTCGTTTCAAATATCCGAGAAATTAAACCATTAGAATTACACAAAATGGTCCAAATTGATGCATTTAGGGATCGGAGGGCGAGGTAGGCTCAACCACATCACTGCCTCCCCACCATCTCCTGATGATGCAGATTACATCAAATGGACACAGCGAGATTCTATAGTCACCTCTTGGATAATTGAAAACATCAAATCCGATTTACAGAATCAATTTCTAGACTATCCTACTGCCAAAGATCTATGGGAGAGGAATCGAGATCATGTATGGTAGTGGGAGAGAAGGATTACAAGTGTTCGATCTCATGGTCAAAGCCAACAACATCTGGAAAAGCACAAACCAAATTGAGGTGTATTACAACAAGCTTACCTCGATTTGGAAGGAAACAGACCGAAGGCAACATAACCCAATGATATGCCCAGAAGATAAAACAATCTACAAGAAACTGATCCAGGAAAACAGACTATACCAGTTTTTAGCCGGGTTAAACGAAACCCTAGACAAGGATCGGAGAGATCTCCTCCAAAGAGACCCCTTACCGACGGTCGAAGAGGCCTACGCAAGCATTAAAGAGAGATATCACATCGGGGAATTATGAAAGCTGAAATTCCCTTATCAGGTGACTCACCGGGAATCGGCACGGGTTTAGCAACCAAAGGAAGAACGGAGAAGTCGAAACTCCGGCGAGAAGATGACAAGACTCATCTCCGGTGTACTCATTGCGGCGGCACGAGACACACCAAAGAGGGGTGCTTTAAACTAATTAGGTACCTCGATTGGTGGGCAGATCGGAAAAAGAAAGGAGAAAATCAGAATCGGTCAGGTAAAGCGGCGTACGGCGCCAGGGATGCGGCGGTGAATGAAGAGGGAGCAGCCATGGTAGCCACCACCGCTGACACCCTTGAACCAGGTTTGGAAAGAAATAATTTAAAGAAGGAAGGTATGCGTGAATGTGAACCCTTATTTCCTGATTTTGCCTTATATACCGAGTCCATCAATGTGCAGCAGCCCATTGATAATGTTAAGCCCACTACAACATATATCCCACAAAGCCAATACACAAATCAGCCCACAAAACTTCCCAACACCAACACAAATCAGTCCACACTTAGCCCACTATCCTATAAACCAAATAATGAATCCATTGGACTCCTTAGTAGCTGTAAAATCACAAAGTGGGTACTCGATTGCGGGGCCACTGATGCGATGACTTTTGATAGTTCTGATCTTGACAAAATAAATACACCCACTAAAAGTTACATTCAAACAGCTAATGGGGAGAAAATTAAAACAAAAGGCTCGACTTCGATTGCAAAACCTGATGAACTTAAATTGTCTAATTGTCTGTTTGTACCCCAGTTGGCTCATAAACTTCTTTCTATTAGCCAACTAACCAGAGAGTTGAATTGTACTGTTCTAATGAGTTCTACTAGTTGTATTATATAGGAATCTCAAACGGGGAAGATCATTGGGCATGGTACTGAAGAAGGTGGAATATACTATGTTGATCGGATGTCTCAACAAGGTCACGCATCGCTTGTTCGTGGAACGGTTGAACATCAACTCTGGACATGGCACCAGCGATTAGGTCATCCATCTTTAGGGTATTTAAAGAAACTTTTCCCTTCCCTTGCTAGCTCAAACATTACTTTTGATTGTGAAGCATGTATTTTGGCCAAAAGTCATAAACATGTGTATCCTAGAAGTCATAGTAGGACTGAAACTCAATTTATTCTTATTCATTCTGATGTGTGGAGACCAGCTTCCGAAATTAATAATCATGGCTTTTTATACTATGTTATCTTTATTAATGATTGCACTAGAATGAGTTGGGTATATTTCCTAAAGAAAAATTCTAATGTCAATGATGTGTTTATCTCCTTTCATAAAATGGCCCAAACACAATTCCAAACACAAATCCGTATCCTTAGATCCGACAATGGGGGAGAATACAAAGACCTGGACCTTATACATCAAACCACTTATCCCGTTACTCCACAACAAAATGGTGTGGCCGAGAGGAAAAACCGAACCCTTCTAGAAATGACATGAGCTATGATGTTTGTATCTTGTGTCCCTGCTTATTATTGGCCCGAAGAAATTGCAAAGGACAACTACCTTACTAATCGTCTTCCGACCAAAAGCCTAAACTTTGCTACTCCTTTAGACACCCTCAAAACTCATACAACCGTCCCCTCATTCCCTACCCCCCGGGTCTTTGGATGTGTTGTCTATGTTTATCTGCCCAAACGTAGTAGGAACAAGTTAGAACCCCAAGCAGTCAAATGTGTGTTTGTGGGATATGGGGTGAACCAAAAAGGATACAGATGTTTTGATCCGGTAGCTAAACGACTATACATAACCATGGATTGCAACTTTGTTGAAACCGAATACTTCTATCACCACCTTAGATCTCAAGGGGAGAATTCAGTTGACGATCTAAGCTGGTTAGTTTACCCAGAATTGACTGATCTTGATCCGAAAGAACAGGTAGGCAAAACCACAGAGATAACTGATAACATAGTACAGTTCAACAACACCATATCAGATACGGTGCCTGGTGATCATATCACCTTGTCTGAGAATCCGAAAAGGGAGGTATGTACTTCTCCCATGCATTGCCACTTGTCATTTGCTTATTTCTTATGCCATTTAATTTAATTTAGAATTAAAATAATTCATTCATTTTTTCATTTAACCAACTCTCCTATATGGAAAGTTGATGGAAACTCTAGGGAGCATTTCCCTATAAATACCCACCCTGTGTAATGGGATTACTCACTTGAGTAGAACTAAAAAGGAATCTCCCAAAGAGTGAGAAAGCTTTAAGTTCGTAAAACTCTAGTAATTTTGGTCTAGCACCGTCTAAGCTACGGGGTAGGGGCCGGTTCGATGATCGAGGGTGTGAGACGTTGGAGGTCTTGAAGTTTTCCAAGTCCGAGCTCGAGTTACGAGCGAAGCACGCGTCAAGGGTAAGCGTATTTCTATCTCTTTATATATATATATATATATAAGAAAGAAATGAGATCTTGTGCGAACTAGCTCGAATAATACGAACGACGAACTAATTTGAGCCTTCCATCGCGCTTCATCTTACGGCCTGTAGTTCACCAAACTCATTAAGGGTATTTTGGTAATTTTCGCGGTTGAATGACCTCCGTTCTAACTCTCTTTCTCTTTCCTAATTTCTCTCTCTATGTTCTTACTTTCTCTCTCTACATTTGATCTCTCTGAAGGTGATTTCACTGTTCGAGGTTGCTCTTCGATTTCATCGATTTTCCTCTTCGATTTCGCAAATTTTTCGATTGTTCTTCTGCGTTTTTCCTTTTTTTGATGTGATTCGATCATTCTGGAGAGGTAATTTTTAGATTTTTTTGTTTTGTGTATCTTCTTTATTGATTGACCATATATTAGGGTTTTTACTTTGTTTTTGTTCGATTTCGTTTTCAATTTCTATTATTATTGCTTTTCGTTTGATTTCTAGTATTATTTTGTTCGATTTCGTTTTCGTTTTCTGCTATACATATTATAAGGGTTTTTGCTTTGTTTTTGTTCTTCTTTACTGATTTTTGCTTTAGGTTTTTATTATTCTTGATTTTGTTTGATTATGTAATGCAATTTTTTAAAATGTTTTACTTAAATTTGATTATGTTATGTTTACTACTGATTGTTTGATTATTTGATGTATTCTTTTAATTTTGCTTTTACTTTTATATGTTTTTTATTTACTTTATAATTCTCATTATTTACTGTTGATCAGAGGATTTCATTTTGTTAGTTAAATCTATTCTCTGTTACATTGATTTATTCACTTGCAATATGTTTTAATCATATATCAATATCTTATACAGATGATAAATTATTGATTGATCAAGCACTTACACATTCTTTAAATATTTCATTTCCTCATTTTTTAATCGTTTTGCTTTTACTTTTAGTGATGTTTTGTCTACTTTTAATTTGGATTCATCTACTTTTCAGGATGATGTTTGAAACAGTTGGGCTCTCTTGTCCAGATGTTCATGCTAGAGATGTTAATGTAAGCATTTTAAAAACTCCTTCTCATGTTGTACTACCTAGGACAATCTATAATTCTAAAGGTGGTAAAGAGTTTATTCCTGGTTGTTCAACAGAAAAGAAGCCTATTTTTGGAATGGAATTTAATTATCTTCAAGATGGAATTAATTTTTATTATAAGTATGCTAGTGAATGTGGATTTAAAATCCGTAGTAGTACTAACAAGGTAGACAAGAAGTTGACTGGTCCTGATGGTAAAAAGGGTGTTGTACTTATTAAATATTTGGTTTGTAACAAAGAAGGTTTTGTCAATGATAATAATAAAGATAAAAAAAGATGTTAAAGGTGTTGTTTTTAGGAAAAAGACAGTCAGGAGAATTGGGTGTCCTGTTATGATCAAGTTTAAGTATTGGGATGGTGGAAAGTATGTGTTTATTTCTTTCATGAAAGCCATTGTCATCCCTTCTCAACTCCTACTACTAGACATGTCACTAAACCATATGATGGCTTCACTTGTGTTCATAGGAAGTTTATATTTGATAATTCAAAGTTACACATTGGTGATGTTATGTCATATAGAATGATGAAAGAATATTGTGGAGGTTATAAACATGTGAGAGGCACTAAAAATCAATTTAAAAACTTTTCTCGTGATTTGAAAGTTTATATTTCTGAAGCTCATGGGGCTATGCTTATATAAAACCTTCAACAGAAAGTCAAAAACAGTAATGGTGGTTATTATTTGGACTATTGTGTTGATGCAACTAGGCATCTAACACAAGTTATTTAGGTTGATCCTATAGGTAGAAAGGACTTTCACTTATTTGGGGATGTCATTTCTTTTGATACCACATATGATAAAAATAAATACTCCTTAGTGTTTTTCCCTTTTACTGGAGTTGACCATCATAAACGACGTGTCACATTTTGTGCAGCCTTGTTATCTAAAGAAGATGTGGAATCTTTTGTATGACTTTTTCAGACTTTTCTAAAGTGTATGGGAAATGAGTCTTCTTACATTATTACTGACCAAGACCCTACAATGGGTATTGCAATACATAATCGATTATTTATGTGGCACATCATGAGGAAAGTGCCTGAGAAATTGGGTACAAATTTCTATAATGACACTGGCTTTTTGAAAGAACTTTGTGTTGTTGTTTAGGACAGGGAAATTGAACATAATGAATGAGTTTGTTGATAGTTAGAATACTGTGATGGAAAAATATGATTTGGTAGCTCATGAATGGTTTGATTATATGTTCTTGATCAAGCATCTCTAGATCTCAGCCTATTTTAGGGATTTATTTATGGGTTGTTTGTTAAGATCTACCTCTAGATCTGAGGGTGAAAACAACTTTTGTTGTAATTTCATAAATCCTCATGTGTCATGTGTTGAGTTTCTCCTTCAGTACAAAACAACCTTAGATGCACAAAGGCATGAGCAAGATAAACAGAATAGACTGAACAAGCATATGCCTAAACTGATCACTCCATTAAAGTTAGAGAAGAATGGTTCTTCAGTTTACACTCGTTCTTTTTTCTATGAATTTTAACAAGAATGCGAGGCTGCTTGTTTTTCTTGTGGTGTTGAGAGCTGTAATTTTGCTTATGGTGTTGGAGTTGAGTTTTCCATTGTTGTAGATAATGAACGTCAAAGGAATTTTGATGTTACATTTGATTTATCTACACTAGAGTGTACTTGTACTTGCAATATGTTTGAGAGTCAGGGTGTTCTGTGCAGACATATATTATTCATTATGCATGAAAGGTAAATCAGTATCTGAAATCCCTAAACATTATGTTTTGAATCGTTGGAGAAAAGATGTTAAGAAGAAACCTACATTAGTGGATGGGGCTTCTAACTTTGACAAAAAAAGCAACTAATCTCTGATATGTGGTCGAAAATGTTCTCCTGTGTTAGTCTAGCAGAGGTTGTGGGGATGATATGTCTGATTTTGTTAAGTACTTGTCTTTATTTGCATCAACTGCTACACTCACATCAGCTTCCTCCTTTTGTTCCTTTTCATCTTCCTTTTTCTCCTCTTTGTTTTCTTGCAGTGCTTGTGGGTTATCAAGTGTTTCTCATGATAGTAGAAACTGTCCAAATAAGTAGTTTGTCAAGTATGTTACTTTTAACATTGTTTTATTTACTTTTATTTGATTTTTGTTTACTTTACTAAAACTTATGTACTTTCTCTTAATTTATTTCAGGTTCAATTGGAATAGGCAGGCTTTCATTAATGAATTGATGTAGTTTATGTTAAATATGCATTGAAGTTCATAAAATATTTACTTTTTTGCAATATTTTTTTTATTATTATAATACTGTTCACTAAATTAACTTTAAGCATTTTCTTTTTAACTTTGTAATGCATTTCATTTACTGTAAGATTTCTTTACATTTCAATACTTTTTTAATATCATTTGTATATAATAGAATTGGGTTAGAATTTAATATTTGTCCTTAGTTATATATATTGATCTCAAATTTATGTTACAATCATTTTATCTATAATTTATGTTACAAGTCATTTATGCATAATTTATGTTACACCTTATGCAAATAGTTTTCGTTTACTGTTAACAATGTTTTGTTTACTTTTAAAGACACTTCTTTTACTTTTCATGGAATAGAATATTTAATAACACATACATTTTTATTTAATAAAAATATACACCATATGACAGTGAATAAACAAAAATAGACACACAACATAAAAGTTATTCTGAAAAGCTTAAATCAAAATATCTATTACTGTAATAGATAATTCGTTTACTTTAAAAGTTATTTCTTTTACTTTTAAAAACTTTTTGTTTACTTTTTAACTTATATATGCAAATATATTAAAAAACATTTTTTTTTCTTTAGATATTAACTTTGAACCACCATCATATTTTAATATAAAAATACTTAATAAAGAATATAAAAAATTATATTACTTTAATTGATAATCCTTTTACTTTAAGATATATTTTGTTTTCTTTAAAAAACGTTTTGTTTACTTTTTAACTTATATGAAAATATTAAAACAAACATTTCTACACTAAGACATTTTATATATATATATATATATATATATATATATATATATATATATATATATATATATATATATATATATAAGCATCATACTAATCCTAGACATTAATATTAAAACTATACATCTATGTTGTCCAAATCTTCTTTTTCTTCACCACCACCATTTCTATCTATTCCATGTTCTTCCCTTTCTTAGGTTTGTTTTCTTGTTCTTCCTAAAATATTAATGAAGTTAAAGAGTTAGTTGAAGTTTGTAAAAAAACAAAATTATTATATTTTATATGAAAAAAAACATCATTCTTACTTTCTTTTTCATTAAATCCCATTCTTCAACATTTTCAAGTAGTTTGGTTTGCATTTGGTTTTTTCATTAAAAAGTATTAGAAGCAGTGTTGTTATATGATAATATTTCAATCTTTTAAATTCCTTGAAAAACCGAATATAAACAAAATGCTTTAAAACTTAAGACAATGTTTCTAGTAATGCATATATGAATATTTAAACATATAAAAATAAAAATGTCAACTCACATGTTTGATAGGTCCTAGTCCCAAGCCATTCACACCATCATAAGTATTCATGTGCAGCAATAGATAGCTTCCAGTGTAATTGTCTTGCCTTACTTTCTAGAATGGAAGTTGTATTAATTTGACATTGTAGTTCAACATTTCTTCTGCCTTTGGATGCTTTCTTTTCTTCAAAAAATTTTGAAATTGATTTATGTGCAGCATATATATTGTTATTAGATAACATTGATATAGAATATACTGGCAAACATTTAACTTATATTATTCTGCTTACTGTCTCTGTATTAAAACTCTTTATTGATTCCCATTCTTCAATGTCCTCGTACTCTGTGCTGTCTAGGTGATCAACTGTTTCATTTATGAAGTTTATACAACAACGAATTAATGATCTTCCTTCTTCAAAGGAAAAAATATCTGTAAAACAAATTATTCAATCTTTAAATTTAAAGAATTGTTTATTGACTTTTAAGCTATCTACTTTAACTTGAAACAATGTTTTATTTATATTTAAAAGGTTCTCTTTAACTTACACATTCAGCTGCATCCAAGTCCAATGGTTGAGTTTTTTCCATTCTTCCCATGTCTTTTGAAGTTGGGTCACTCCCCTTTTCCCATTTGCTCTCAAACAAACAAACAAACAAAGCTTCCTGCAAAATTTTTCCAAGTTAATTAGCATATTTATAGAGCTTGTATTTTTGTATTATAATCATGAATTCAAATTCAAAGTATTATTGTATTTTTGTATCAATCACCATGTAGTCAAATCTAAAGTAGAATCTGACTAGTTGATTCTCAGGCCTTTCTCTCTCTTTTTCGTAACAGTTAAGGTGGAAAGCCCAAGCAGTGATCAAAATATTTGTAACTTTCCAATCATCAAGCAATGATTTACAAACCTCTCTTGTTATTTCAATTGATTCACCAAACCAACCTACAACTTTACTGTAATATGATTATCATTAGAATAATTTTATTTGCAAATACGAATAAAATAAAAATTTTGCAATAATAAAATACCCTTTGTTTAGAAAGTTGTCATCATTGATAGCTACATAGTCAATCAATTTGTTAAAGTGAAAGCTCATGTTTTCGACATAGTCCTTGTTTTCTTTCAAGAAATCTGACACATATCATTTCATTCAACTCTGAAAACTCAGCATCTACATCAAGTTTTTTGCTTACTTTGAACTTTGAAACTTTATCTACAATGGCATCTCTATTTGAATTAATATCTAACAGAATAAGGAAAGCACATATTTCTGCACGATACAACTTCATTCTGTTGGTCAACCCCAAGTCTCCATTAAACGATTCCCCATTAAAGCACAACATATGTACCATGCATACATAAAACACCACTATCAAGTGTTTGTTTTTTTTATTTCCAAGGAAAAGATACATTGTTAAACTCATAAGACATTATATCTTCGACTTTTGGATGCTCTAGTTTGTTCATTAACTCTGACATTTCTTCTAACTGTAATAATTGAAATTAAATCATTTTATTTACTTTAGAAGTGTTATTATTTACTAGCTATAACATGTAAATCATTAACTTTAAAATATTCATACTTAATAATAAAAATAGAATGTTATTTACTTTTAATATAGATTTCAATATAAGTACATAATCATACCACATATGATGCAACATTTTTATAGTAATCCATATCAGTTGCTTCATAAATTCTGTTATGCAAGTACTGGATGCTTCCTTTCAACATGTTAACCACCAACACACTATAATGGAATTCAAAAAATTTGGGATAAACACCTAAGATTCAAATTGGTTTTTTTTATTTTTTTTTAATTTTTTTTAATATAAAATCAGATTTCTACTACATTAGAGAAAACTTACCAAATCAACCTCCATAAACTGGAACAGTGTACAATTGGAGCCAATCTAACCAAGCTTTGCTTAAGTCAGCCAAAACTGATTTAGGATAACGATCTTTAGCCTCTTGAGAAGTTTTCTGAGACACAAGAGAAAGCTCCAGTGGTCACTGCATAGTCATGAAAACACAAAACACATTATATATTTAATATATATTCTGTATGTATTCTATTCTTTACTCAATGCTTAAGAAAAAGCATGATGGTTTTGCCATCAATCTTGATTTATTCATTAAAAATGACCATGCTTGAATTTATCAATTGATTAGGGATTGTTGGTGCTAAAGATGTCATATCATCCCTTGGTATTGAAAATAGATCTTCAAATGCTACAAGTTGTTTACTGTATAATTAAACAAAAACAAGTTGTTTTATTAATATTTATAAAGTAAAAGGAATTTGAAATAAAGTAAATAAAACAGTGCTAAAAGTAAAAGAATAATATTACCTTTTCACTGATTCATTTTTCAAAAAATAATAGTCAGCCACCACTTGATGCAATTCTGGCATTTCTTGCATTCTACTTTTGTTGCTCTTCATACACGTGTATACGTAATTCACTTCAGTTCCTGTTTTCCCACAATCCACAGAGCACTGAATCTTAGAAGCAAATTCATTCAAAAAGTTAAATGGATGTTCCGATTCCTGGTCTGCACTTTTTGCATCAACTGCTACACTCACATCAGTTTCCTCCTTTTGTTCCTTTTCAGCCTTCTCTTTCACCTTCTCATCTTCCTTTTTCTCCTCTTTGTTTTCTTGCTTCTCCTCTTTGTTTTCATAGTTCTCCTATTCCTTTTCCTCCTTTTTTTTCAGAAGCTTCATCTGCATCATTCGAATTAATAGTCTCATGTACAAAATTTGAAGGAACATCTGCACTATCTTGGTTATCTCCGTCATAATCTGGATTAACTTTAGGCTTTTTATTCTGATCCTCCCATGTTGATAGAAAGACATTAGATACATCTCTCAAATTATCATAAATCTTCACTATTTCATTAATAGCCCTTTGCACTCTAGGGTCTTCTATTAGCCTTTGTGTTTCAGAAAATTGTTGAGATTCCGATGCAGACACACTTGATTGATGCTTTTTAATCATGTCTGTTATGCAGTTTGTACGCTCGGCATGTAACATTGAAAATAGTGCTGAATCTCTAGCCAATAAAAGCAGATCTTCTTCAATTTCCTTTAAATAATTAACAAAAATTTGTTATTACATGACTTTTGATAAATGATACTATTTATTTTTAAACTTAATTTGTTTACTTTGCAGTGTATTATATTTAATTTTTAGTTTATCATTTACTAAACATTATTACTAACACTGTCTTTACTTAAAATCAATAGTCTCACTTAACAACTATCAATATAATTTGGAGCATAACAAATAAATATAAATATGAAATTGTGTCTACGGAAATTTAAATATAAGATAGAAATATACTCACATTATGTATCTCTGACATGGGGTGAAGTAGGTCGTTGACTAATCCTCCGTAGAGCCAAACAATATTTATAATCACTTTACAAACCCATATACAAGTATAGAGGTAAGTTAAGGGTCGAACCGCTAGGAAGGGTTATGCTCAAGTATTTCTAATGTGCGCCTAAGCTAGGTCGTAGTCGAAGGGTTAAGAAGGGTGAACTAACATCAACTAACTACCAAAACAAACAAGAATCAAACAAATGAAACACTAGGGAATGGGGATCAACAAGCAATCATGATAATTGCAACAACTTGGAAGGGTAAGCCAATCAATAGTTGTGAAGACTGGTGGTAAAAGCTATCAATTGGAATCAAAGAGCTATCACCTATTCATCAAGCTAGGTTTACTCTATGAATGACAAACTAGGAGAATCACAATCTAAACCAATCAACAATTGCAAATCCTAAATCAAGTGGTCATATCATTAGGATCTACAATGCAATCTAGCATAGTTCTCAAGGCCTAATCAAACTAAGCAAATGCAAACATACATTAATCACTTTAATCTCAACAATCAATCAACATAATTCCCAAATTAATCACAATCATTCAATAATACAAGTTTTACCCAAACCCTAGCAAAACAACTACTCACTAACAATCATCATCTAGTCAAAACAAGCAATTGCAATCAAGAATCAACCAAACATCAACAACAACTACTCTAATCAAGAATCAAGTAACAAAACTAAATCAAATAAACATGAAATTTAAGAAAGCAATAATATGAGATAGAGTAAGAAATGCTCATTATTGATAATGGAGAAGATCTTCAATACAATTGTCACCCTTGTATATTCAAACTCTCAAATCACCATTGAAATCCCTAACTTTCTCTCTCGAAAACTAACCCTAAAACTAGAGAAAGAAACTAATTGCTTAATGAATTTATTAATTGCTTAATTAATGATGAAATTAGGAGAAAAACTATTTATAGTATAACTAACTACAAAGGAAATAAGATAAATATCCTGAAATAGACTCAATCGGGCGCGCCCTCTCACGAGCTTGCGCGCCCGCGATAATCAGGGTACGGAAATAGAGAACCAAGGTTGTGCGCCCGCGCTAGAATGATGCGTGCCCGCGCAACCAACTTTTTGCCGTGGCGCGGCGGATTCTGCCATGGAGCATCAGTCCTCGCCGTGGCGCGGTGGTGCATGCTATGACGCGGTGAACCTTTTCTTGTGCACCTGCGTAGATTTCGTGCGCGCCCGCGATCCTTGAGCAGGAAACTTCTTTGGTGTGTGCTTATGTGGATGGTGCGCTCCTCATGATCAACACTAGGCATGACAGTCCCGAAATGAGGTTTACGGTGGGTTCAACAAATGAATTAATGAGAGCGCAGCATGAGAGCACAAACATCAAGTCGTGAAGTAAGCCATCTCTTGCTTTATGAGCCATAAGTAAGCTTCCACTTTGCACCTTGAGCCTCTTCCAACCCGAAAATCATCGTCACGGGTCTCGAGCTTCACCTTGAACCTACAAACAAAGGAAAAGAAAAAATAAAACGGAAAAACACTAGACAATCCACAAAAGTGGATGAAAACAAAAAATAAGCAAGAAAAAGGAAACTAAAGAAAGCTATGAAAAGAAGGTAAAAATAACCTAAAAACTCACTGTCTGTCATCACACCATCTGGAAGGTTGAAAGAGACTAATCTTTTCTCTGTCGGCAAAATTCCTGTATGCAGTCT
This sequence comes from Chenopodium quinoa, assembly GCF_001683475.1. NCBI lineage: Eukaryota > Viridiplantae > Streptophyta > Magnoliopsida > Caryophyllales > Amaranthaceae > Chenopodium > Chenopodium quinoa. The sequence goes on from NW_018745279.1 coordinate 39,024, forward strand.
CAATAAGATCACTTAAGTATGATTGTTGTTCTCATTTTCTACAAACTGGTTATACATCTTTCAGGATTTCTCCTTGACCAAATGATGCTTTCTTTAAACTTGCAATTCTTTTTCGTACTTTCTCATCTGTCCAATGTATGATTAAGGGAAATGTTGTTGGTTCAAGCTGCCCTCTAAATGAAAGGTGATGAAAGTACAAAATCTCATGAATCAGGACACATCCACTGATTCCTAATCTTGATTCCTTATGCTTGTTTTTCTTGAAACTCCTCACTATTTTTCACAAGTTATTGAGTACATAACCACACCAATCCAGGCTACATATTTCTTTTACATTGTTTGCATAGCTGATTATCTTGTAATTTATCACTCTGTTTGCAACAGGGGCCAAGAATGTGTTGCAAACATACATCACAAAGAACGAACCTTTTAAAATCATCACCTCCTTCCTTTAGACTCTTTATTTTGTTCTCCAAATTGTTCACAAAAACGTCATTTCTTTCTGCAATACCTAGCTTCTTCTTCCACTCATTCCGAATCATGATGTTTGCTAAAGGTTGCTTACTTAACTGATAAATCAACTTGTTCTCTATTACATTTTGAAGCTAAAAAACATTTTAAACATCATAGGAACTTACAAAGAACTCCTTGAGCATGTCAATCTTGAACATACAACTATTTTCATTGAAATGATGACAAAGCCATGGAAGCATCTTTGTCAAAACTTGTGTCAGTTTTAGTTGAAGCAAGCCTCCAAATCCAACACTTATAACATCTAATTTGTGTCTCTCACTGAAGTCCTTGATAATATCAAATATTGCATTTGGTCTACAGTGTTTTTTCTTGATGTCCATATTACCATCATCATTGTCACTTCCATCTTCAACCTCTATAACTTTTTGTACCTCCTTAACTGAATTGTCAAGCTTCATTTTGTTCTTCAAATGAGCTTTTGTATTTTTTCTGTCTTATTCTGATGATCTATCAAATTCTTCATTATTATCTCTTTCTGGTTCATAATTGCAATCATTATCCTCAGCTTTTGTTCTTTTTTTTTTATTCCTATATTTTGTTAAACTATAAGATATTAAAACATTTTATTTTAAAATTAAAATATTCAAGAACAAACAAAGTAACTCACTATATATCAATCTAACTTTGAATCCTAATACAATAAACTTTTATAAAGTTTTTGAAGGTTCAAGTTCCTTAAGCCTTCCCTTTATCAATATTTGGTTTTTTGAAATCCTTTGAAATTTAGCACCTAATACAGTTAAGTTCAACAATGAGTTTATGTTAATACAAGGAGTATTTAAACACAAAACATGTTAAATAACTTTAAAAATATATATATTTACTTTATAAGCATTTTTATTTACTTTATTAATCTTATTATTTACTTTTAATATTCAATCATTTAATTCTATGCATCATAATATTTATATTGATAACATAGACTTATAAAAGCAAATGGTTTACATTACAATTGTTTCTATTCACTTTATAAGTTGAATCTTTTACTTCAAGATAATATATCTTTAATTGGAGATTTCTTTGAATTTGCAGGTTTCTTTGGAGATATCTTCTCTGCTGCAGGAGCTTTCTTTCCTGCAGGATCTTCCATTTGAGGTTTCTTTGTATTTGCAAGTTTATTTGGAGATTTTTTGGTTGCTGCAGCAGGTTATATTGTAGATTTCTTTGCAACATTTTTCTTTGGAGTTTACGTCATTTTAATTTGCATGCAATTCAAAACCAAAATGAAACATGCTTTCTGATATACTGATGGTTTTTTAAAATATAGATTGATAGTTTTTTTTTAATTCTTGATTTATACTTCAAGACTTAAAATACAGAGTGATAAAATATTAAACTAGCAAGGTATTTCATTTGAATCATGTTGCCTGATATATACTTTCAAATCAACTCTTGAATTATAATAACAGCAACAAATGATTTCTACACATGCAACATTTCGAAACAAAAAACCAATCCTCATTTCAACCACATCAATTTCCTTATTTATATTTAAGCCATAATAGCTACAGATCATACAATAATTCATTAACTTTTAATCAATTTAAAGTTACTTTTAGCAAATTTCTATCTACTTTTATTAAAAACCACTCAAAATTTAAGGAAACTGCTGAAACTTAAAGGAAACTACTACAAATTAATGATAGTAAGATAAAAATTACTAATCGCTTAACTTCAAAAAAATTATACAGTATTTTATTAACTATTAATTATTTTATCAACTTTTATCTAATTTCTTTTAACTATTATCAACAATTACTCAAAAATTAACTAAAATTACTCAAAATTAGTCGCAATAGAACCAAAATTACTCAAATTAGTAAAATAAACAGATCTAAATTTTTACCAATATTCGTAAAAAAAAAAAAAAAAAAAAAAAAAAAAAAAAACAAAAACAAAAACTCATCTAAATTTATGGAAAATTTCGTAAAAAATAAATTAAGAAATAAAAAAACCTTCGATTCAACTTCGTTTTAACTTCTAAAAAATTTTAAATTAAATTACAACAAATTTAACCAGAATTAAAAGTAAATCAAACGAAATTAGAACCAAAACAAACAAAATTCCAAAAATATCTAAATATCAAGCAAATTGAACTTTAAAACACAAACATTTAACTTCGACGCGAACTACTCTGATTTAATTTCTGCTTCTTTAAATTCAACATATTCAAACAAAAAAAATTCAAAAATAAGTAAGATATTACAACAAAATTAAACGAAGGAGCATGAACTTCAAAGTTTCGAAGTAATACATATTATTTGCCAATTTTTGCCAATTTTCAACATTTTTTGTTCCGATACTGAAGAAATGTAGATAATAGAACTTGAATTGTGCTTATGGTGGTTATGGTGGTTTTTCGAAGATTTTGAGCGATTTTTCGAAGGTTTTTTAGCAGTTTTAAAGAGAGAGAAATTGGCGGAGGAGCGAGAAAATGCGGAGGACAGAGAGAGAAGAGAGAGAAAATGGCGCTTATCTTTGTGTGTTTTATTTAATTTGTCTGGACAAATTTGGGCCATTAGATGACATGCCTTTTGAGATATATCTGACGGTCCAGATTAGTTCTTAGTTCCTATTATTCGGCTAGTTCTCACTGTCCAGATTAGTTCTTAGTTTCTTCAATTCAATAGTAGACTTAATTGTAATGTTCAAAACTTTCTTTTATGTTTGTTTTGAATAGTGATTTCTTGTTTTAATTTTGCAATTAATTAATGGTAGTGTTAATTATTGTCAAATTTACCCCTATGTAAATGAGGAGTAATAAAAGATTAGTTTGGGTATTGTGGTATTTTCATGTGGACACCGCCACCGTCGCTACCACCTCTCCTTCCCTTATATAATAGAGATAACACGGCTATTGTAAACCCATACACCCAAGAAGGACTTTAATATTAGTAGTAGTAGTAGTATATAACCCGGCGGAGTTGGCCTAGTGGATAAAATTAAAAGTAGACACGAAGACGAAATATATAGAGAAAACATGATCAAATAGGGACGAAGAAAGCAAAAGAGAGGAAAGAGAAGAGAAGTACACTCTGTTGAAAGCCGTTAAGATAAATAGCTTGAGAGCAAGTAGGCTGTGAAGGACAAAGAGCGCGAGTAGTAACGTCAACCAAAACTGACACTGTCATCTCATCACCAATCCAGTGTGCGCATAACGGCAGTAGTACCATCAACAATGGCTGCAACTCCTTCATTTCCTTCACAAATCCCATCTTCGCATATAATAACTTTGATGAGATTTTATTCTTTTTGATCAGTCGTATAACTTTGATCTGGCTCTTTAAAAATAATGTGAATGAATATATATAGTACTAAGTAGTAGCAGCTACATTTCGGGGAAATACTTAGCAAACCTTAAGTTTTGTAAGGTAAGGATAATGATATGGTGATAAATGATAGGAGAGAGGATGAGGTAGCTAGTAAAGTTGGTTTAGTGTGTTGTGCAAGGATCCCAATTATTTAGGGGACGTGAGAGACGTAGACATCATGAAGACATCAGGAATTGAATCTAAGCTACTATATTACGACAGTTATTGTAAGTTGGTTGTGTGATTGGGACTCTTCTGTGGCTCATACAAAATATGGACGGAATGATATGGAAGGAATTCGATTTCCAGTCATAATGTCATTTCTTGAATCTTGAATCTTGGATTGTTACTTTGTTATGAATTTGTGGTTTCTAGCAAATTAGCATGGATGCAATTCACATGAGAAAAATAGCATTCTTGCATGGCTGCAATTAATTAACAAGGGACAAGGAAATTGCGGATTTGTAGGGAATTAGATGGAAATTATAATTATAATTCTCCTACTCTAAATGTTTTTTTTTTTTTTGGAAATAAGATCAATTCATTGATAAAAGAGTTATACGACACCTACAAAAGAGATCAAAGCCAACAAATACAAAGCAAAATGAATCAAATAAAATTCTAATTCGACAAAACTATGATGTTGATGATCTAGATCTGACATTGACGAGTTCCCTTGTCTTTCACATCGCTGTCCTTTGCAGCCTTCTACAAGGGGTCTTGCGATCTGTTGTAGTTTTTGAATTGAACACAACTTGACTCAATTGATTATACATGTAGATTTGATATCTGATTCGATACAACATAAGCCTCCACCAACAAATTAATTCTTACGTATATTTTTCTAATACTTCCTCCGTTTTTTTTATATTTGCAACATCTGAATAATACTTTATTCTCCTCCTCCAAATCTAATAATACTTTCTCCATTTCTTTTTATTTGCAACATTTGAATTGAGTTCCGGCAAAATAAGTTCATATAAGTTAAAATAAGGTAAACATAACAGACCCAAAATCATAAGAACCATAAATTACAAGGTTGATGTAAAATTTTCATTCTTATGTATATTTTTCTAATAATTCCTCCGTTTTTTTTACTCACATCAATTTGAAAGTAATAGAATCCTAAGAATTTTTGGAGAGGACAAGGATAGCGAGAAATAAAATTTAATATGACTCAAGTGATTAGAGAGATATATAGAGAATTGATTTTTTTTATAAAAAAAAATAAAAATTATGCGAGTAAATTGAAACTTCTTAAAATATAAAGTTATGTGAGAAAAAAAATGGAGGAAGTATGCAATATGGACTAGCTACTTGATTATATTTTGAAAGTTTGTTAGAAAAAATCCTATAAATTTACCGTATAAATTTTTTGTGTAAGAGAGAACCTTTAACCTCGGTTTTTTTTTTTTTTTTTTTTAAAAAATAAAATAAAAATAAACCTCAGACTACTTTTCTGACGTCGACCAAGCTTTTCCCGACATTAACTTCTTATTTTTAATTGAAACGATGTAGAAACAAAGAAAAAAAGATGATAACAACAGATTATATATATATATTACCGTCCAAGTCAAACCTAGCGTACCGTAGCAATTATTATACGCATTTTACCTTATAGTTGAAACCTTAGTTTCTTGCAACCCTCAAACAATGTTTTTTTACACTAGACAAGGAAATAAGCCAGTCAACGACAAATAAAGTTTGGTCGTTGCTGGAAAAACCGCTTGAGATTTCATCTCACAAAAAAAGTAGTGATCAAAGGTTATTTCTGACAGAAAGAGTTTATAAGGTTGTTTTGTTTTTAAATTTTTTTTTTTTTGTTTTTTTGGAAGAAGAAGAACGAGTAGGCATTATGAGGTTGTTTCTCACTAAATGATATTTTTATAAGGTTTTTTTCTAACAAATTTTGTATATATTTTTAATATTTTTAATTCCTTTTTTATTACACTTATATATATAGAGCCATTTGGAACAATAGAGTTGGTAACTTTAAAAATGAATTGGATAAATTTTGCATTTGATGTTTTTTTTATTGTACATATTTGAGTAAGTTTTAATTTTTATGTTGTATATCAAAAGGTGATTTACATGTGGTAAGCTTTATAAATGTCTTATGAAAAGAATATTATACTTTATATGCCAATCTTAAATTATTATATACAATAAAGAGTATATATATAAATTAAGAAAAATAAAGTAAATCTTTTTAAAGAGTATATTGCATAACTAAATTGTGTTCTTATACGGAGCATATAAGTTCAATAATGATCTGAGAAGACATTGGAAATATTGTTTGTAATACCCTAGATTTTAAAACTCAATTTATTATACTTAAATTTTAATATTATTAGCTTGATTAAATTTTTAATCTCTATTTTACCAAGTGTGAATATTATAGATTTAAATTTTATTTTAAGATTATATTGTTTCAAAAGCTAATTTTATGAAGAAAAGTAATTTATCTTAAAGTATATTTTAGATTAAATGATATTTTTATATTTCGTTTAATGTAGAAAGATTTACATCAAAATCTATATTTTAACTCAATAGTGTAAAATGACAAAATTGTTCTTGCTCACCACAAGAGACAAACCTCACCTCTTCACCTTCTTCACGGTTAAGAAAAAGGAGGGAACAAAGTCAAAAATTTGCTTCTCTTTTATCTGATGATCAATTTATAAGATTATCACTTAGCCTTTCTTATTCCTATCACCTTAGCTCTTCTACTTCAAGACTTCATAGCAAGAAAACAAAACCCACCTCTTCAATGTTTTCCTTCACGGTTAAGAAATGGAAGTTCATTTCATTTTTACTTCCATGCTATTTGATGGTTTATCTTTTCCCAATCCTTGTAACAATCAAATTATAGTTATCAAGTGACTTAGCTAATTCTATCTTCCTCTTTCTCTTGTAAGTCTTAGCAACAAACATACTATTTTTCGACAGTTAAAGAAACACCGCAATCACTGCACCCCTCTTCTGCTACTACCGCCTGAAACCCCCCATCATCATCGAAAGAAAACCGTTGCCCTCTCAGTGTGCGGTGCCTCCCCTACACCGCCCAAAGCCAACTATCTTTTCCTCCATTTTGGGTGCTCCGTGCTCTGTTCTTGCCAAGATAAAGATTGGTTTTATGAAACCAATAAGCTCTTGAACCTATTTATTACTATACCCAAAGTAAGTAGTTCAGTCTCCATAATTTTATTTTATAAAGTTTCATATAAAGATTTGATTTAATTATATATATACATGCATACTCTTCAAATGGGGAATCATTTATTTTATTTTTTATTTTATTTTTTTTTTTTAATCACGATTGAGAATTACTTGTATTAAAGAGCAACGTAACACCTATTTTTAAATTATGAGTTTTATTGTTTTCATACTTATATAGTTATATAATTAGAGTATTTATTTTTCCTACTAATATGAATAGTCGTATATATGACCTTTCTTATAGTACTACGTATCAGTTTGTGCAAAATAAGTTTTGCTAGATTAATAAACAAAAGCTTTAAATAATTAAAGTATATATGTTTTAATCTTCCTCTACAAATAAATATGAATAGTGGTAGTACCTATTTTCAAAGTAGTGTTTATTTTACTCTAACTAAGGTAATACTTGTTTTGTTTTCTAAAAGTAAGTTTATATTTGTTTTTATCAAAGGTTTTGAATTAAGAAGTTATTAATGAGTATTATTATTAATAGGTATGATTGAATGAGTCATGGCAATGAGGAACTAATGACAGAGGTTGAGAGTTCGAATGATGATTATTGGAGAATGAATGAGATGATTAAGTGTAACACCCCAAAATCTCTCTCTACGGAAATACCAGTATATTACTTATAATTATACCATAGATATAGACTTAGACGTATTATTCCCGCGTGATTACGTAATGCTACATAAACTACTAACCAAACCAATACTTTGTATCGGAAACTCAAACTCTTTATTTATTAATAATAGCTATAAATAGAAACCATTGTCATTAGTACTCATAATAAACAAAGACCAACATTCCTAATCTAGGTAAAGAACATCCCGGACACCCATATGCTTAACTATTGACTCCACCTGAAAATAGTCAACACTGTTTACCATTAAAGTAAACAGGCGAACCAAAGTAAATAGGAAATATGGATTAGCAAACTATGCTAAGTACAATAGTGCAAGATAAGTAAATTCAATTTATTTGCAAACATGCTTTTAAAACCAATTCCTCACCCAAGTGTGCACACCATCCAAGCTAGTCTCCTACTATTTCAATGCTATTTTTGAGGAAAGACTGGGTTATACAAAGTCTAAAGTCTTATCTACCAAATCCGCATAGTGGGATTAATAACATACTTGTAAAGCTTTAATAACAATAATTCAATAAATCCTTTTTCAATTTCAAAATTCCAACATATTTCAAAACTCCTTTTATTTTCTTTCAAAACCAAACCTTTTTAAAACATGATAAATAATTTTATTCAAAACATGATATAAAATCAGTCATCCAATTTATTTATAAAAATCATTTTTTATTTCATAAATCATAATTCAATTCAATTTAATTCAATCACTAATAAAATCATATAAAACATGCTATTCAAACTAATCACTTTTGCAGGTATATAGCCACCTAAACGTACCTTGATTCCGAATCTCAATCAACACTTCGCACTTTCAAAGTTCAATCATGAATACACCTTGCAATTAACATAACCATAAGGTTATCACAACATCTTTAGACATAAACCCAAATCTAATGTGCATGGATTATAAAAATCTTATAAAAGTAAACTTTATTATAAAATTATAGCTTTGAAATAGGTATTTATATTTTAGAAAACTAACCATGAAGATAATAAAGGAATAGGATTAAAGAGAATTGGATTTGCGTTGGAAAGAATAGGTAGACCTTGCAGAGGCCATAACTTCTTCAATACAACTCCGAATTGGGTGATTCTTGAGCCTAACCTCAAGGATTATTTGAGAGGAAATTTTTTTTGTGAAATAGAAAAACCCCAAAACTGAACAAAAGTGCCCAGAAATTGGCTCCAAAGATATACGGGCTGATTATGTATGAAAAGAGTAGAAAGAAAAGTATGAAAAGGTTTAGAGAAAAGAAGAATAAGAGAGAAGAAGAGAATTGAGTTTTTGGTGTGAAGAATATGAGAGGTATGAGGGGGTATTTATAGGCTAGCTCATGCAAGAATTATGTTAGGATAATGTAGGAAGAATTATGGTAAATTGGTTTAAGGAAATTACTTGGAGAAGAGAGCTAAAGAATTATGGAAAGTCTAGGTTATGGTGATTAAGTAATGAAGAAATAAGGTAAGTATGTAGTCGTGAAATATTAAATGGTAAATGGATTTACTTGGGGAATAATCAAGAATGATTTAAGGTAGGGAAATAAGATGATCAAATATTCAGGAGATGAAAAATAAGAATTAAGGAAGATAATACAATTGAGGAAGATAACTAAAATACGAAAATTACCAAAATAAATTTTCTCAAAATACAATATGGTGGCCGAAAATTTGAGCTTTCCTAAGCTCATATTTCCGGACCTCCCTTTAAATATTTAGACAATTATTTTTCTAATTTTTAAAAAATAAAAATGATTGTGTAAATAATATATTTTTTATAAAATAATTAATTAGAAAAATACCAATTATTCACTAATTAAGATTTTCTACACTTAGAAAATCCGAAAATCCTAGCTAATTAATTTGGGAAATTCGGCCTTTTTAAATTAAATATAATTTTTCTTAATTAAAATATCCGAAATATATATAAATAATTTGGTTTTTAAAATAAAATACATGGATAATTAAAAATCCAAAAAAATTAAGTTTTAAAATAATTTTGGTGCCAAAATTCAAATAGTAAAATAAATTACTAAAATACCATTTGTAGAAAATAATAATTAATTAATTAATTAGAGAATAAGTTTCAAAAATACAGGGTATTACATTAAGGATGATCAAATGAGGGAACTATCCTTTTTCCTTTTTTTTCCTTTCTTTTTGTTGTATCTTCCTTAAACAACATTGAATAAGGCAAGTTGATAAAAATGGATTTTCTGATTTGCTCATGGTTTGGACTTGATACACCTTGATCTTGTGTCCCAAATACTTGATTCTTCCTAGTTGGTGATGGAAAACACGTTTTGAGAGTGTTTTTGGTTGAATTTGACAAATTTTAACGCTAAGGTAGTAAGGTTAAGAACTATGAGGCCATTTGAAACCCTGGTTCATGGGAAAGTGATAAGATGAAGTTTCTATCTATAGTGAATATGAAACCCTTGGTTGGTATTTGCTTTTTTTTTTTATCCCTTGTGAGGTTAATTTTTTTATAGCCTTCATCACTTTGTTGAGTGGCACATTAGGATCCTTGACTATACATGTCTTAATCCTTGTTTTGACCTCTAGCTATTCGAGATCGTGACTGAGCCACTCTAGGGGAGGACAAGGGCATTGTTCATTTTCTTTATCTTCTTTTTGTTTTGTTACAAATTTGGTTTTCTATTATGAATTTGTCTCTCTTGCTAACCCTTTGAGCCATTTGCCCTTCTTGAGCCACATTACAAACCTAGTGACCCTTTTGTTTTCCTTGACCCTTAGTTATCTGAAGCAAGTTAGTTAGAAAGCTTGTTTTTTGATGGTTTTAATGAAAATGAGAAAGTAATATGCTCTTTGAACCAAGCAAGAAAGTAAATTGTATATATTGTGTGTAATAAAGCAAATGCACTTTAGAAAAGTCGTCCATAGTTAAAATTAAAAAAAGCAAAGACACCAAATAAAAGCTTTAAAAATAAAACACCATAAAAATTTGAAAAACAACAAAAACATTTTAGTTGGTTTCGTTTTCTTCCCTAGTTTAAGCATTGAGGACAATGCTCCGTTCAAGCTTAGGGGTAGCGTTCCTTCGTTTTTGTATATATTATGTGTTGGTGTTGAATAAGCTTGGGGGATGACATTATTGGTATTTTTGTTTGATGTTTGGTGACTACTTGAGTTTGTTTTTGAGGTTTGATCACCCTTTTGCTTCACTTAGGATTTATCACCAAAATTTTCATTTAGCCCCACATTGACCCCTAGCCTTCCGTTACTACCAATAAAAGACCCTTAGACCCTTGAGGGTTGAGTCAACATCGGTGGAGGGAGATACTTTTCAAACCTATGAAGAGAGCGTGCATAGTTAAGATGTCGGGATATCGTTCTCTTGCTTTCCACATATTTCTCTTTTTCCGGTTCCTTCTAGGAATCATGACAAGCTAGCTTAGGGCCGATTTGAAGCTAGTAGGGAGAACGTGACCCATTTTGGTTGGGACAAAGGCGTAGAATGTAATCACTTATTCTCTATGCTTAGCTTAGCTTATGTCATTTTCAACCCTAAACATCTTAGAGCGTGTCTTCCCTTATTGACTTAGAAAGTTTGGTATTCATTGGTTCTTGCTTCTTTTTTAATGTCCAATTTAAGCATTGATCTGTGGCATTTATGCCACTATTTTACCCCTCTTTAGGGTGGATTTACCCTCATTGTCACTTGTTTAATTTGTGCCTTCTCTAGTTGTTTTTACCCTTATTTTTGTTATATTTGCTTCCTCTCGGTGTTTTTCCTCTTCTTTTATCTCTTCTTGTGTTTTCTAGTATTTTTGTCTTTGTTTTGTAGGTTTTTAGTGCTCTTGGAAGAAGGATGACAAGCTATGTTGGCCAAGGAGAGGGAGAGATGGCTTTTAAGAGAGGGCGCGCAGTATTCCCAACAGCCGTGAGCGCGGAGGAGGAAGCCACGGGCGTGGAGTGCGAATCTGGCCTAATTTCCAGGAAGTTGTAGGTGGTTGGCCGCGCCCTGAGAGACGGGTCTCCGCAGATCACCGCGGTCGCGAGAATTGGTGACGCAGGAGCAGCACCCCTGATGGATGATCTCCCCTATTCTTGCGCCGCGACCTCTCTTTTATCGAGAGAGGCCTATCCTTCAGCAACCACGGGCACGACATTCTAGGCTGCGGGCACAGCATTCCAAGACGTAGGCGCGGTCTTCGAGGTTTCATATCCGTACCCAGACGAAAGAGGGCGGGTGTGGTCGAGAGATGGCGCGGCGTAGTTCGTTATTTCTGGGTTTCTTAAGCACTATAAATAACTTTATTCATAAATTTCTAGATTATCTTGTTTTCCAAGTAATATTAGAATATTGTAGTGAGAGAAACATTTCAAATTTTAGAGAGAAAAAGTTGCTTAATCTTCAAGTTTCTTTATTGTATTTAAGATTTTTTCTAATTTCCTTCAATCTAATGCAAGTATTTTCATCTATTCTCCATTAATCAAACTTCATTTTAGTTCATCTAGATTAATTTCATTTCATATAGTAATCTCTAGAATGATCTAGTATAGGTGTTGATCTATTTTATTTTGTTTGATTGCTTTTTATTGTGTTGATTTTCATCTATTTTCTTGATTTTACTTGTTTGATTGATTTTCTTGGACTTAGAATGATGTTTTGTTTTGTTAAGATTGAATTCATTCTTAGTGTAGTTTTGATGGCTATTTTCTCTTCTCTAGCTTAGATTTCTAGCTAGGGAAGGGGGTGAAAATGATGATTAGTTTGGATAATGGTGATGATTGATTGGATTTTGCTTTGAGTTGATGATTTTGAGCTTACTTGCTTGGAATTATTGTTGTGCACCTTTAATTCCATTGTTTGATTTCTAAACTGGATGCATGGGAATGATCTAGTTTAGGTGTTGATGTATTTAATCAATTTGCTTGAACAATTGCACGGAAATGAGTTGTTTGGGTAGAATTATTGTTCCTTGGTATTTATCCATGTTATTCATCATTGTTTCCTTTAATTTGTTGATCAAGATTGGAATCCTCTCTCCAAATGATTTAATCATATTTTCCTAATCTAGTAATTCTACTTCATTTTAGTTCATCTAGATTGATTTCATTTCATATAGTTCCTTTCATTAATTGTAATAGTTTTAACCCCTCATTGAAAACAACAAAAACACAAAAACTACCTTTTCCCTTTGCAATAGATTCGTGATCTTGCTATAATCGTGTAATTCCCCCGTTTCCTTAGTGGTTCGACCCTTTGCTTATCACTGTCTCAGTAGTATAAGTTTAGGAATATAAAATGCTTGATTTGATTTAGGGTAGTAGATAACGACCTATTACCCGACTATCAAGTTTTTGGCGCCGTTGCCGGGGAAACGACTAGTTTTGCACTGTGATTGTGATATTATTGGAGTTTGTTGCTTTACTTTTGTTCATTTACTCTCTTGCTAATCATTGCTACTTTTTTGTTTAGCTTTGGTGAATGCAAAGGAGGTCTCAAGGATCACCTATACATTACATTGATCACGAAATTGACCGTACTTTAAGACATGTCCAAAGACTATGTTGAGAAGAGTCTTGGGGTCTTGTTGGTATTGTTGAGAGTAAGAGTGATTCTTGGTCTTCAAGTTCTCAAAGCGAGGCAATGGCGGGATAAGAAGAGGACATTTTGTTTCTTGAGTTTGGAAACCCAGAGGATTATGAACTCACGGGTGGGATCTTGTTACCTGTCACGGAAACCAATTTCACAATGCATTCCCAACATACAAGGATGGTAAAAGCGGAGCAATTCTCAGGTTCTCCAAGTGAATATCTAATAGAGAACCTTGAAAGATTTCTTGAGCTATGTGCCATGATTCAAACAAATAAAGTTTCACAAGAGTACATCCGTATGCACTTATTTCGACAATCTCTCTCGGGTAGTGCCAAGAAATGGCTTAAGCAAGTTAAGCCAAATTCTCTCACAACATGGAGGGAGATAGTCAAGGCATTCTTGAAGAGGTTCATCTCCGAGGAGAAGACCGCCGAAATGTGCAGGAAGATTGCATCATTTGAATAAGAAACGGATGAGGAGAGCCTTAGTGAAGCTTGGGAAAGGTTCAAAGAGTTTTTATAAGCATGTCCTCTACATGAATACAATCAGAGCTTGGTCATGCGATTCTTCTATGATGGGTTGGAACCTATGTCTAGAGCTAACTTGGATGCGAGACGGGTGGACAATTGATCAAGATACCCCAAAATCAAGTTGAAGCAACAATCGAAGAGGTAGCTAAGAATTAATCTTGGGGTGGTAGAAGGAGGAACACACCCAAGAAAGGTGGGATGTATGAACTGGAGAAGGTTGACCAATTGCAACATCAAATTGAGCTTTTGATAAAAGGGCTTGCCAAGTTAAACATGAGTGTTAATAGTGGGACAAGCTCCTCACAAGTCAATGATTTCTCTTGTCAAAATTGTGGTGGTACAAACCACAATACACTTTATTGTAGAGGGTTGAGCCCCGAGCATGTGGCCGCATATAACTCAAGGCAAGATGGTTTTAGGGGAAATGGAGGTGGAGTAGCTTGGAGACAACCACCTCCCGGTTTTGCACCATAACCCCAACAATGGAACCAACAAACCCAACCACCATACAACTCCAACCCTCAATACCAAAACCCACCTCCACCTCAAAACCAAAACTTAAGAGGAAACTACCCTACAAATAACCAATACAACAACCAAAACCAATACAACATTCAAAACCAAGTATCTCAAAGGAATCAAAGTCAAGCATCTCGACTCGATAACACACAAACCTAAATCCTTCAACAACTCCAAGCTATGAACCAACAAATGCAAGAGGTTAAGGCCTAAAATAAGATGGTTGACTCCCAATTAGCCCAATTGGCCGAAAGTGTAGGGGATTTTGATGAGTGGCATTTATGCCACTATTTTACCCCTCTTAAGGGAGGATTTACCCTCATTTGTCACTTGTTTGTGCCTTCTGTAGTTGTTTGTACCATTATTTTGGTTAAATTTCTTCCTCTCGTGTTTTTCCTCTTCTTTTATCTCTTCTTTTGTTTTCTAGCATTTTTGTCTTTGTTTTGTAGGTTTTTAGTGCTCTTGGAAGAAGGATGACAAGCTATGTTAGCAAAGGAGAGGGGGAGATGACACTTTAAAGAGGGCGTGCAGTAGTCCCAAAAGCCGCGGGCGCGGAGGAGGAAGCAGCAGGCGCGAAGTGCAAGTCTGACCAAATTGGATGTATGGGAATGATCTAGTTTAGATGTTGATCTATTTAATCAATTTGCTTGAACAATTGCATGGAAATGAATTGTTTGGGTAGAATTATTGTTCCTTGGTATTTATCCATGTTAATCATCATTGTTTCCTTTGTTGATCATGATTGGAATCCCATCTCCCTAGTGATTTGATCATATTTTCCTAATCTAGTATTTCTACTTCATTTTAGTTCATCTAGATTGATTTCATTTCATTTAGTTGCTTTCAATAATTGTAGTAGTTTTAATTCATCCCTCATTGAAAACAACAAAAACATAAAAACTCCCTATTTCCTTTGCAATAGATTCGTGATCTTGCTACAATTGTGCGATTCCCCTGTTTCCTTAGTGGTTCAACCCTTTGCTTATTACTATCTCGGTAGTATAAGTGTAAGAAAATAAATTGTTTGATTTGATTTAGGGTAGTAGATAACAACCTATTACCCGACCATCAAGCAACTCCTCATTTTATGTTTGACTTGATTTTCCCTAGACTTGCCTTATTTATTGTTGTTCTTTGAAGAGTTATGGGTTAATCTCTTAGGAGACCCTTACGAGAGCATACTCGTCCTCATTGGCAACTTTGGGGTTTAAATGGCTTGATGCATACGCTAATTGCGTCATTTTAATGCTTTCAAGAAGTCCATCCTTTTCTCTTTTGTTTTTGTCTTGCTCGAGGACGAGCAAGAGTTAAGCTTGGGGGAATTTGATAAGTGTCATTTATGACACATTTTAGGGTGGTTTTCTGCCTTATTTTTAGGTTTATTTTGGTCTATCTTGGTTATTTCTAGTAGTTTTAGTCTTATTTTAATTAATAAAGTCTTAGTTTATGTTTTTAGGCTTTAGTTTGCAATAACGTTCATTATTATGATGATTATGCATGATGCAATGTCGCTTGTTTGGCTTTTACTTTTGTGAAGAAGGAAGATATTATGCGTTCAAGTTTCGCTCTTTAATTAGAGATTATCAAAGTTAGCCTTCGTTACAACACATAGGTAACCTAGGTTGGAAACCTTGAACTTTAACCAAAAAACCAATCTTGTAATCTTTAAGTCCCCAGTGGAGTCGCCATTGTGAGGGGTTAGCCCGCTGTTGGGGATCCCACTTCCTCTATGCCCATGGCCCTTTAAAACCCTAGTGTTTCGGGGTTTTTGATGTCCTGCGGGAGAGTTACAATTCCGAGACTGGAACCGTGCGCCTGTACCTGCAAAACAACGGAGACTCCGGGTGTTGGGAGCTCCGCCTCCGATGATCAAGTTAGTACTTGTTTTAGGAGTAATAAATGCGGAAAAAAGGTTAAGTGTTCTCTCTAGGTGAGAGTAATTAATTGACGTAATCCCCTTTAATGAGGATTATTAAATGTACTTATAGTCTTGGTATGCGTGCCTGTCTTAGGTTTAGGTCAACCTAGGGCTTCTTGGGCTTCCACAAGACTTTGGGCCTAGGTGGTCGGTTCCTCCATTTGGCATGGGGGAGGACACGTGTCGTGTCGTAATTGGTCCATGGTGGACTGATCAGTACCTAACATGTGGTAGGCTGCTGTTGGCCCACGTGGCGGACACATGGCATAACCTGATTGGTCCACTTGTCAGGTGGTGATTGGTAGGGAAAAATCCCCTAATCATTTGCCCCTCACAGGTGGCATGTGACTGTTCACATGTCACCTGTGACAGGTGTCGGCCTGTAATAGGCGACGACCTGCTACATGTGTCGCCCTATGACGGGCTAAGCGTTTTTCCCGCTCATTTTTTGAATTTAAAGGCGACTCTTTGCATTCTCTTTTGCCCTATATAAAGAGATGTTGACTAAGTCTTTTGTTCACATTTACGAACTTTTCAAGAGAACTCTCGGACCCCTGAACTTGAGCTCTGACACTTTGCAACTTCTGACCTGCCAGGACGACTTTTTTACTAGGCGCCTACTTCGATCAAGCTTTTTGAGAACTTAAGTTTCAGGTAACCGTCCGTTCTTTTATTCTTTTTGCTTTTGCACTTTTTCTTTCTTTTTGAAAATGAGGCCTCAAAAGCATCTGGCACAGCCTAGGTTAGCGATCAACCGGTCACCGGGGACGGCTGAGTCTAGGATTAGGGGTGCCGACTGCCCTACAATACTTCAAACTTTGCGCAAGTCCCGGAATCCTACTGTCTTTGTATCTATGCAGGACAGTATGGCAAGAACAAAAAAGACCAAGAGAATAGAAAATTCAAACGGATCCTCTTTTCGTGTTCCAATTAGTGAAACATCAGACCAGCCGCCTGATACAGCAGGGACCCAAGGCGGCCCTTCAGCCGAGAGCTCTGAGGAGGGAGCTAAGATAGTTCCTTCTCACTTTACTGTTGATCTAGCCAGTTAGCAGATGGCCCTCGGAGAAGAAGAAGAGGGGTCGGGCCCTTCAGGAAGTGGGGAGGAGTCGGACTGGTAGCGAGTCTGACTTTAGCTCATCGAGTCGCCTATCCATAAGCTCAGAGGAGACGCATGCTCGCTTGCATGAGGCGAGGGCTTCTCATGTGGCTGAAAAGGGAGAGGGCTGGTCGAAACCATCCGCCTCTCATAGGGAGTTGAACACTCCTTATTACTGTTACGTACCCAAGGGCCAGATCAAGGCCATGAAAGAGCGAATAGACACCTTTCTTTCGGACCATACGAAGGGTCCGGATTATTAACTATTTATGCCGGATGGCGAGGACACAGTCGTCTGGCCCGAGGGTTCCAGCTATGGGGACGCCTGTTTTGGCTGTTACGAGGCGGCCATCAAAGCTGGATTGCGATTTCCCTTGCACCCGGCTGTTCAGCAAATCCTCGATGGAACCGAGGTGGGGCTTTGACAATTAGCCCCGAACTCTTAGTTCAACATTCTTGGCTATGTAGCCGGATGTGAAATGCATGGGGCGGAGCCGAATTTCGAGGCGTTTTCCCATATGAACTACCTCAGCCGAACCCCCAAGGCAAGCGGTACCGGCTGGTACCAATTAACTAGTCATAAGAGCTACCTCATGACCAAGGGCAAAGAAAATAAATGGAAGGATTGGAGAAACACCTTCCTCATCATTTCCAGCCCCGATCGCCTGCTGAACAAACGTTACAATAGGTGGAACAGGGATCCGCCTCTTTTAGCAGGCGGACGCAGCATGCCGCTTGTTCCCCTCAAGACCTGGGAAGAGATCTTGGACTGAGGGCTTTTTAAAGTAGAGATTAGGTCAAACTCTACTACTGGGGTGCGAGAGCAAGTGCCCCTAAACTGCATCCCGGAGTTTCAATGGCTCTATGACGAGTTTTTCCTGGCCGCTTGTGGCCTTAGCAGTCGGTCCTTCAGAGGTAGCCGGCCACTTGAATATATGCACCCCTTTTTTTTATTTGTTTGAATGATTTTTCTAACTCTTGCGGCTCTTATTTGTAGCTGAAGCTATGGACCAAATCTATGCCTCCAAGAAGGCGGCTGCTATGCTGCGAGCCTCCATAATGCAACAGCAGCGGACCGCTTCTAATTCTCCCGCCAAGGAGATGCCCAAGGTGAGTTTCGATCCTTAAAACTTGTCTTTGAAAGACTGCTTAATAAACATTGACCACTCGTCTCTTTTGCAGACGGGCACTTCGAAACCCTCATCCTCCCACCAACCGGACTCAAAGGTTTCGAAGCTGACTAGTGGGAGTACGCCTAGATCTACCAGGAAACAATCGGCTGACAAGCAGCCGGCCACCCCACAAAGTGTGGGGAACCCACCACCTGTTCTGACACGGCCGCCGAGAAGTATAGCCTGCTCCGCTAGACTTGCTTATTTCTTCATCACTCTCTTCATGTCTCTGATGTTTCTCTTTGTTGTTGATGCAGACGACCCTTTAGAACCAGACTTGGTCCAAGTGGCTAAGTCCATGATTAAGGCCATCCTTTTAGAGGAGAGGGACGCGATCAAGGGAGTCGGCACCCTTGACCTAGACGGCATCCTGGGTCTCCTTTCTAAGGTAGACTTGGAATATTTTTATAGTGATGACTTTTTGTGCCGCCCGTTTTTCTCAAACCTGACGCCTGTTTTTCCTCTTTCCAGACCATGCTGAGAGTACACGGCCTCCGAAGGCCAATTAGCGCCAAGAATAAAGAGGTAAAGGCTGCTAAAGCTATGGCCGCCTCCGACGTTGATAAGGCAATGCTTCAAATTGCCCAAAATGAAATTTTGACAACTGATATTCTTTATGATCAGGCGCAGGCCACTTCCACTATTCGTACTGAGTTGGAGGCGGCCAAAAAGAAGAACGATGAGCTGGAGGCGACAGTCAAGAGTCTCCAAGATGAGCTGAAGCTGCTTAGGAAAAGGATGACTCACTTCGAGTCCATGGAGAAATCCAAGGCCGCTGTCAAAGAGCGCCTGGTCCAGCAGGATAAGAGCCTTACTGATGAGCTCTCGGCCAACGCAGAAAAAGAGAAAATGGAGCTGGCCCAGGCCATGATGGAGGACTCTGCTCAAATCATGAAGATGACTTGGATGGCTCTCTTTCCAAAAGCTCATTATGCCGCCTGGGAGAAGAAGTTCGCTGCTTGTAATGAAAAGTACAACGAGCAAATCATGAGGCAGGCGGATAAGGAGGACCAGGCGGCCGAGTCCAGCTCAAAAGAGGAGGAGGAGGTGGTGGCCCTCGGCTGATTGTGGTGGAAGCATCTAAAGAAGCTGCCCCTGATGCCGAGACAAGTAAGAAGGATGCCTCTCAGAACCAGGCGTCCCTTGCTGATCAGGCGACAGTCAATACCGAAACTCTACCACAAACTTAAAGCTTTTTATATTCAATCTTATCTTCGGCCTGCGTGCCATTTGTTTTTGTATCTCTTTACCCGGCCGGTGGGCCGGGGTCTTGAATATTATGTCGGTCTTTATGGCCGGCTGTTTATATGAATTCAACGACCATCTTTTTGGTCGTCTTTGCTTATCCAGGTTCTGAATTTTGCTTTTTTTTCGAATTTTTGCTAAGTGTCGAGGATCTTTTGTGTCATACCGACTGCTTTGTATTGCCAATAGTTGCGAACAGGTACAATGTGAGGGCTTCCTATGCTCCTGGACGACTGGTTGTCTTATTTTGGAGAATACGTTAGGTTTGTTTTACTTGAGAAAGTAGGTAAAGTTCTTGAGTCCTTGCTTATCAAAAAGCAGTCGACCTTTTGAATCTTGGCTAAGTATGGGAGTGATTATGGGTAATCTTGAAGGTTACTCACTCGTCATGTTTAAGCTTATGTAGTAGAGGTACGAAGCGGCGTAGGCCGGCTAATCCCCTTGATTCACCAATTTTGTTGGTTATTTACTCAAGATTCGATAACCTAGTAAAAATAGGGGTTTGAATACTCCTGTTTAAGAAACAGGCGGCCTATTCAAAAACCTTTTAGATTTCGAACAAATTTTTAGAGAGTGACTATAAGTTAACATTGGCGTTACTTAGTCGCCGTCACTTCTTATTGAGTAGTAGAGGTACCAGGCGGCGGAGGCCAGCTGGACCCCTTGATTTTCCAATGTTTGTTGGCTATTAACTCAAGAGGTACCGGCTGTAGTTATCCCAAGTAATACAGTCGGTTATCCGACGCGGATATTAACTGCTATTACTCGTTGGATCAGTGATAGATTTATCCTTATCTCAAAAATGGCTACGTGGTTGTCTTTGTGGACAGTCGTATAGGTGCCGTGTAATTAGTTTATAGAACAATGTTCCACCCAAAAGGGAGCTGCTCTCTACGACGAATTTCATCCGGATGGATGCCGTTGGACGCCTGCTATGATGTTGGGAAAGGTTGGATTAGTTTTTAAAAGTTGGATCAGTTGGCTGGGCGCCTGGTCTGATCATTTCGGCCATAGGCCTTAGGTAGTTCTTGGTGAAATAAGTATGGGAGAGTAGCCGGTTGTATAGATACAGGCGACATGCCCCTCTTTATTGAATGCGTAGTTAAAAAGTACGGAGAGTAGCCGACTGTTTTACCAGTAGGCATGCCCCTCTTAGTATAAAATAGATGAAGCGAAATAACAAACTTTTATTAGTAGCTCTCGGCTATTTACATCATTCAAAAATAATATTTTTTGAGATTATATACATTCCAGGTTCGAGGCAAGGATTGTCCGTCTGGTGTTTCCAAGCAGTAGGTACCGTCTCAAACTTCTTCATCAATTCGGTAGGGTCCCTCCCAATTGGGAGTTAACTTGCCTGACTCATTAGCCCTACCGACTACTTCCATTTTTCTTAGCACAAAGTCACCCACTTTGAGTGGACGCCTATGAACTCTTTTGTTATATGATCTTGTCATTCTCAGGCGATAGATTTCATGGCGCAGAGCTGCATTGCCCCTTTTTTCTGGGAGTGAGTCCAATGTCAGGCGCATGGACTCCCAGTTTGACTCCTCATCATACAGCATTACTCGGAGAGTCGGCTCATAGTGTTCAATTGGAAGAACAACTTTTGCACCATAAGCTAGGAGGAATGGAGTTTCTCCAATCGACCCTTTTTCAGTCGTCCTAATGGCCCAGAGAACATGTGGTAGTTCATCTTCCCATAGGCCACCTGCTCGTTCAATCTTCTTCTTAAGACCGTCTGAGATGATTTTGTTGAAAGCTTCTACTTGGTCGTTTCCTTGAGGACGGCCGACTGATGCAAAGTAGTGCGAGATGCCTTGGTCTCCCAGCCAATTTTTTAGAATAGGCGTCTCAAATTGGGGACCATTATCAAAAACCATATACATGGGCACCCCCAACCGAGTGATGACATTTTTCCAAATGAATGAAATGACATCCTTCGTCTTGATTCCTTTAACAGCCTCTGCCTCTACCCATTTAGTAAAGTAGTCGACTGCAACAAGTATGTACTTCCTGCCGCCTGTAGCAGGCGTATAGGGACCCAGGATATCCATGCCCCACTTAGCAAATGGTAGTGGGCTATGGATGGCAGTGAGGTCAGTAGCTGGACGGTGAATTAATTTACCAAACCTTTGACACTTGTCACATTTTTTCACCAGTTCCATGACGTCTACTTCTAAGGTAGGCCAGAAGTAACCCTGCTGCCTTTCTCGTTGAGCAAGCGACCTGCCGCCTATATGGGAGGCGCAGTATCCAGAGTGAAGATCTTCTAAGACCTCTCGTCCTTTTTCTGGGGTAACACATTTCAAGAAGGGTTGAAGGTACCCTCTCTTGTGAATTTCTCCCTTTATTATTTCAAAACTGGACGCTCGCTTTTTCAGTGATGCCGCTTGGTGATGATCATCCGGCAAGGTGCCGTCTGTTAGATATGCTCTGATTGGGTCCATCCAGGTGGAACTTTGATCTAGAACCCCAATATGGTCTTCTTCAATACTTCTTCTCTCCATAATCTCCCAGAAAAAGTTCTTGGGGTATCACAGGAGGCCGAGGATGCCAACTTTGAAAGAGCATCCGCGTGGTTATTTACAGATCATGGTACTTGAGTAAGATGAAAATCTTCAAGGGATCCAACTACTTGTCGTACCGCTGTAAATACTTGATCATGGTCGGATGAGTTGCTTTGTATTCTCCATTGTACTGACTCACTATCAATTGTGAATCAGAACAGGCGTCTATCTTTCTTGCCCTAGCCGCCTTGCACATGCGGATACCGGCTAGTAAAGCTTCATATTCTGCCTCATTGTTTGAGGCTTGAAAGTTAAAACGTAAAGCATACTCATACCTGTCGCCCTCTGGCGGCTGACATATGATGCCTGCTCCACAACCATTTGAGGTGGAACTCCCGTCTACGTAAACCTTCCAGACTTGGTCTGGAATTTGAGAATCAGAGGGCCGAGTCATTTCCACAATAAAGTCAGCAAAAGCTTGCCCCTTTACTGCTTTCTCGGGCTCGGATGTGATTTTCAGGCTCTGAATCTCTATTTCCCATTTGGTCATTCGGCCGGACGACTCCATGGTTGTTAGTGGCCGCTTGATCGGTTGATCTGTATACACGACGACTACATGCGCCAAGAAGTAAGGCTTCAATTTTTTAACGACCATGAAGAGAGCAAGACCGAATTTCTCCACTAAGGGATACCTCAACTCGGCATTTTTCAACACATGGCTAACAAAGTAGACCTAGACCGGGAGCTGGCAGCCGTCTCTTTCAGCAAGGAGGACGACACTTAGAGCATGGTCGGATACTGCCAGATACATGTAAAGCGCCTCTTTGGGCAAGGACTGACCGGACTTGGCAAGGAATGCAAGTGAACTTTCAGTTTTTGGAAGGCCGCCTCGGCATCCGGCCCCCATTCAAACCTTGCCTTCTTCTTTATTTCTAGAAAAAAGTAAAGGCACTTGTCGCCTGACCGGCTGAGAAATCTTTCCAAGCCGCCAGATAACCTGTTAACTTCTGAACCTCTCGGACAGTGCGAGGCGACTGCATGTCAATGACCGCGTGCACTTTCTCAGGGTTCGCCTCTATGCCTCTTTGATTGATGAGGAATCCGAGAAACTTCCCAGACTCAACCCCAAAAACACATTTCTTGGGATTGAGCATGACATGGTGCCACCTGAGTGTGGTGAATCTTTCTCGGAGGTCCGCCAGATGGTCTGTCTGGAGCTTGGACTTAACAATCATATCATCTATGTATGCCTCGAAATTCCTCCCAATTTGATCAAAGAAGACCGTGTTTATCATTCGCTGGAAGGTGGCCCGGGCATTTTTCAAACCAAACGGCATGACTGTGTAGCAATACAGCCCTTGATCAGTGACGAAGGCCGTCTTCTCCTGATCTTTCTTCCACAAAGGAATCTGATGGAAGCCAGAGTAGGCGTCCATGAAGCTCATTAAAGCATGGCCGGCTGTTGAGTCGACCAGATTATCAATTTTAGGCAAAGGATAGTTATCTTTGGGGCACGCTTTGTTCAGATCGGTGTAGTCTACACACATTCGCAAGGTGCCATTCGGCTTCTTTACCAGTACAATATTTGCAACCTAGTCTGGGAAGTAACATTACCGAATGAATCCTGCATCAAGCAGCTTTTTAACCTCAGCGGCTGCCGCTTGACTTCTTTCTTCTCCATGGTTCCGCTTCTTTTGCCTGACCGACTTCTTTTTCGGATCCACAACCAATTTATGTACCGCCAGGTCAGGACTGATGCCTGGCATTTCATGAACTTCGAATGCAAAGATGTCTTTGAATTCCTTCAAAAGTTGGTGAAAATCTTCACCCAAAATTTCAAGAGCAGTCGTCCTAACCTTAACTGTTCGGTCAGGACGTGAGCCGTCCAGCACGACATCCGTATGCTCACCAGCCGACTGAGGGAGGAATTCATCCGACCGCTCCTCTGCCAGTGATTGCTATCTTTTTCCTCTTCTCTCGACCCCCAATTGGGCAGCCTTTCTTTTCTGGCCGCCGGCTTTTTGAGCAGGCGCATCCTCCTTGACAGGTTCAAGGTCAGTTTTTTCACCACTTGGGCCAGCAGTTGCCACAGTGGGTTTGATATCCGAGAGATAATACTGTCGAGTCATCTTCTGATCTCCCCTTAGGGAGCCGACTGTTCCATCATCCTTCTCAAATTTGAGTAACATAAGAGAGGGGATAATGACAGCTTTAAAGTTGTTCAGGGTGGGTCGTCCTAGGATCATGTTATAGGCCGAGAGTTCCTCAACCACTAAGAACCGAACCACCATGTGACGGCCTTCCCCTTTCTCACCCAAGCGGATGGGTAGATCCACTCGCCCTACTGGGTGTACGACTCCTCCTCCAAACCCTACTAAAGGGTGGGATACCGGATGTATGAAATCAGTCTTGTACTTGAGCTTTGCCAAGCACTTGCTACTGATGAGATCAGAGGAGCTACCGGTATCTATGAGGATCCGGCCAACTCTTTGGTTGGCCACCTTGCACTCAATAACAATGGGATCATCATGCGGCCCCTTAACTCCTCCCAGATCTTCTTCTGTGATGACAATCTCTGGGAACGAACTTTTGGCGGTCCGTTCTTGGTGAAAGGAATTAACATCTAGTCGCCTGATATTGTCTTTATTGCCCCTGATAGTGGGGCCGCCTCCTGAGAAGCCGCCTGCTATGGTGTAGACGACTGTGCATCAGTATTAGAACTGTCGGCTGACTGATGATTATTTTTGGCCGACTGCTTGTTCTTTGAGGAAGTGTTCCCCTTTGACTTCTTGACATAGGAGTCAAGGTCGCCTTGTTCAGCCAGGTGGTCCAGGTAGCGCATGAGACTGATACATTCGTTGGTTTCATGACCAACGTCTTCACGATAATGACAGAATTTGTCCTGGTTCCGATTGCTTGCAGAACCCTTCATGGGGGCCGGCTTCTCGATTGAGATCCGGCCCTTGATTTCTTTTAAGATAGCTTGGCCATCCTTATTGAATACATACTTCGGAGAGTATGGTTTGAATTCCTTCTTCTTTTTCTGGGCCGGCTGTTTAGAGGAATCGGCCGCCCAAACCTCTTTCCTCTTTTTGTCATCTTTATTGACCGATTGCTTTGGTCGGCTTTTTTTTTTTGTCGGACCTCCGTCCATCCGACTGATTTCCAGTATTACAGAGATCAGCCGCCTGTATATAGGCTTCAGCTTCAATCAAAGCTTCTTGGAGAGTCGCAACCCTCTTTCGAACCAGGTCAAACTTGAAGGTTGACCCATCCTTATGACCTCTGAAAAAATTAGTGTAGGCTACCTCATCCGGCAGCCCTTGAATTTGAATCCTCATCAGGTTGAAGCGCCTGATGTATGAATGGAGCCCCTCCTTTTCACCTTGCTGAATTGTCCTTAAATCAAGGGTCGTCTTCTTTGCAGGAATGTTCATAGCAAAGTTGGAGGTGAAAGAGTAAGCAAGCGTCCTGAAATTGTTCACACAACCAGTCGGCAGGTTGCCGAACCATTGTTGTGCGATTCCTTTGAGAGTTGCTGGGAAACACTTGCACCAAGTGGGATCATCCAACCCTTGAAGGTACATTAGGTTGGTGAACGCCATTAAGTGGTCTCCAGGGTTAGTAGTGCCATCATAGGCGCCTACTAGCACATTCTTAACTTTGGCCGACTGCTCCATAGAGGGAGCAAGCGTCTTCTTAATGATCCATTCTTGGATCTCCCCCTTGAACCCCCTCATGAAGGTCATGAGTTCGTTCTGTGTAACAGGGGCAGATCTGTCGGCCGCCTGTAGCTGATCAGGCGGTGAGCCGGCTGGATTGCTGGGTCCAGCTTGGTAATCTACCCGTTCTTTCCTTTCGGTGTGACGGGTGCGTCGGGACCTTAAGGTCCCGTCTGAGGCCGTGTGTGCTTCAACCTCAACCTCATTATCAGTATCGTGGTCTGAATAGACTTGAGGGTCGTCCTCTGGAAGCCTCTCTTCTTGATTCGGTACAGACTTAGATGCCATCTCGAAAGTACTCTCCCCACAGACGGCGCCAAAATTTTTCGGGTTTGGTGATGTCCTGCGGGAGAGTTACAGTTCCGAGGCTAGAACCGTGCGCCTGTACCTGCAAAACAACGGAGACTCCGGGTGTTGGGAGCTCCGCCTCCGACGATCAAGTTAGTACTTGTTTTAGGAGTAATAAATGCGGGAAAAAGGTAAGTGTTCTCTCTAGGTGAGAGTAATTAATTGACGTAATCCCCTTTCATGAGGATTATTAAATGTATTTATAGTCTTGGGATGCGTGCCTGTCTTAGGTTTAGGTCAACCTAGGGCTTCTTAGGCTTCCGCAAGACTTTGGGCCTAGGTGGCCGGTTCCTCCATTAGGCATGGGGGGAGGACACGTGTCGTGTCGTAATTGGTCCATGGTGGACTGATCAGTACCTAACACGTGGCAGGCTCCTGTTGGCCCACGTGGCGGACACATGGCATAACCTGATTGGTCCACTTGTCAGGTGGTGATTGGTAGGGAAAAATCCCCTAATCACCTAGGACTTTAAACTTTTGAAGGTGTGTTAGGATTTGAATTCTTGACTGTTTGGGGGACATTGAATTAGAATTGATTACATCATTACGCTTTTTGTAAGAAACTAATAAAGAGTCGCCAATGAGTTTTAGGAAAACTCATAAACCTCGTTCTTGCCTCTCTCCCAAGTAGAGTTCAAGAGATATTTAGCATGAATCATAAGTTTAGCCATGTATAATTGGCCTACTTGTACCAGAAATGAGTTCGGTAGCGAGGGTACTAAAATTACATTCCCTTTAGGGGGGAATCACTATCTTAGCCCTAGTGCGGCCTTTACTAGCTCTTCCTTTTTCACAATTTCATCACCAAACATTATATACAACGTGATACCTAAAACTAAGTTAGTTGATATTATGTACACACGTTAATCACATAAAGATTACATTACAACTAATGTCGTTATTCTTATTTAGTCCTAATTCATGAAAGAACAAAAGTAAACAAGATTCGCCTTGGCTTAAGTGATAAAACAATCTATTAATTTGTACTCTAGTCTTGTTCTAACGAAAGAATACTATGTCAAAATAATTAATTAAATGTTTATTGTAACGTGATTAAACAACGCCAATTAATTAATTTAAGTGATTTAGAACAAGAAAAAGTAATGTAATCTATCAAGCGCTCGGGAATTACTAGTTTTCCTTGCTTGATCTTCGTTTAGAATTTTTATGGACACCTTCTTGTTGGGGAACCTCCATCTCAAGAACAAAGTAATTAAAAGGGCGAGTGTTTGGGACAAGAGGGTTGATTATTGTATAAGTTCATAAGATGTTACTGCTGACCTTTAGACTATTTTTCTGTGTCTTTGGGCTCGTACTGAACCTCTATTTATAGGGAATGGGTAAGATTAGGGTTTTGGAGATTCTGCCATAGCAGGTGGCGCGCGCAGCTGTGAAGGTTGTGCGCGGATTCTAGCGCAATTTAGTGAAAGAGTTGCGCTGCTTTGGGCAGTGCTACCTCTAGTCTTACGCATGGCTCTCTGGTAAGATACGATTCAGTATATTTTTGAACTTCCGAATCTTCCGTAAGCGCATCTCTAAAGTTTTCTCTAGCAGCCGTGCGCAACCTTATGAGTTGCGCTCACCAGGCCAACGCAACTTCATGAGTTGCGCGTGGATTTCCTGTAGCAGCCCTATATTTTAACCAGGCACTCTTAATCTGTCCGAAATTAAGTTTAATCTCGGGATTAGGCCTTATTTTATATGGAGCTTATTGTAAATGAGCTTTAGTTCATTTGGTTTGGGTCAAGCTAGCTAGTTTTATGTGTTTAGGCTTAAATCAAGTGTCTAGAAGCATTCCTTACTCCAATCCAGCACAAAGATGGAACTATTTATTGTCATAGCAATTCCGGTCGAGACAGGGGACCAAAAGTAGATGTCTACACACCGTTCATATCTCTGTAATCTATGCATATCATGATTTTGCCGTTTTACTTAACTATAGGTACAATGTTAGTTATCCACTCTGCATATTTGGTGGGTTGTATGAATCCTGCTGCCTTTAAGAGTTTGGTAGTCTTTTCCTTTATTTTAAGAATCAACCCTGTGCAATAAACGTCTCGTATTCTAGACAATAGGATTGTAACCAGGTTTAAAGGAAGCCTATGCTGGATAATAGAAGGATCTATACCAAGCATTTCGTGATGCTCCCATGAGAAACAATCCTTATATTTGTAAAGTATATCAATTAATAATGACTTGTCCTTTCTGAGTAATTCCTTACTTACATAAGTGAATTTAGGACAATCATAAGTTCCGAGATGGACTTCTTCTAAAGGATCATGGACATCCATTTGATATATTCACTCTTAGACCATACCTTTTCATTCTGTTCTCCACCATAGAACTCTTTATTCGAGTTTGGCGATGATCGGGTATGATCATCATAGTTTGATTAGTCGGATAGAAATTCAGGAGCCTTCATGTTTGTGTTAACCTCTGTATTATATTGCGAGTAGTAACTTACACATAAATTTTGAAGAGCTAATGAATTACCAAATCCTAAGTTTGCTTTTATGTAATTATCCATAATATTTGTTCAAACTACAAACGTACAAAGAAATATACTAAACATATCCAATCTTAAGTACTCCAAACTTAGAGCTGGACTCTGTAGATGAATTCTGTTTGTCTTCATCTGCATCTGCCTTTTCTATCTGGGCGATTGCACTTGACACCACATTTAGTGTAGGAACTAACTGGAAATCAAGTTTGAGTATAATCTCATCTGTATTTGGTGTTTACTTCACCAGAACCCTGTAGCTTTTGCCTCATCTACTTTATCTGCCCATGAATTGGTTCCATGTTTCACCACTTGAGCTCTAAACTCTACTGGTAAAGTTACGGTATTGCAATCTGCCTTGCAAACCTCCTCTAAATACTTTGACAGAAATTCCTGATCTGATCTTGAAACTTCCAGGTCAAGACCTTCTAGGCCATAGTCTACTAACTCAGATGCTGATTGATCTGTGGCCATCAGGTCCTCACCTGAGCTTTCTTACTTATGATACTCTTTAGTTAGGTCCTTTTTCGGAATGCTTTCCATCAGCTCTTTCTTTATGGGATGATTCTGAATATCATCGCTAGACATTTCAATAGACTTTTCACCATCCATTGATTGTTCAATCACTGTGTCAACTTCAGGTTGGACAATTTGTGATAGAATGGTTCTGAGGACACCTTTCTTCAAAGCATCTTTATCAAGTTAAACCCCCTTCGCTTGAATTTGGCTGCTGAAACTCCTTTTGACTGACTTTGCCTTTTTTTATGGATTTCCTTTTTTCCTTGAGCTTTAGATTTTCATTCTTTGTCACTTTATCCTTCAAAACTCCTTCTGTTCTCTTTTTCATACTCACATAGTTGCCTTTTTTGGCCATGGGTGCAAAGTTTTCCTTTCCTTCATTCACCTTATGGAAACTCAATCTGTGATCTATGGAAGGAGTTAGATTGTTGATCTCGTCTTCTTCTTATAGTAAGTTCTTTGGTGTCTGGGTAT
Source organism: Chenopodium quinoa (assembly GCF_001683475.1). Classification (NCBI taxonomy): domain Eukaryota; kingdom Viridiplantae; phylum Streptophyta; class Magnoliopsida; order Caryophyllales; family Amaranthaceae; genus Chenopodium; species Chenopodium quinoa. The sequence continues at coordinate 68,853 of NW_018745279.1, forward strand.
CCAATTGGGATCATTTGGAAAGTCTCAGTCCAGACTAATTCAAAATGCAATAAATCAGCACAAGAATGACAAAGATTGTGTCGCAAATTCTTAAGTCCCTCTATTCCTTTGGTTTGCAAGGGAAATAGTTAGATTACCTCTTTGTAAGACTGTGCCATTTGTTTGCGATTGATTATCTTGTCAGGTGACTTATTGGTTTTTTGACCATTCTCAACAGGCTTAGCCTTGTTCTTCTTCCTTTTAGGATTGAATTCAGGAAGTTTCATCACCTGATATTCCTGCTCTAAAACAATCATTGCATTCGTTTTGATCTTTTTATTCGGAAACCCTTTGTAGGCCAAACATTCACTGGTGGCATGAGCAGAGCTAAAGTGCCATCTGCACATCATCCATCTTCATAGTCATCGTCCTGGCATTGAGGTGACATAATTACTCCTTCCTCAACTAGCCTTTCATACAATCTAACAGTAAAAGTAACCTCTTTTAGTCTTTATATTTCACCCTACACAATATCCATGTCAGCACTTACCATAAAACAATTCGTTTCATAAACTTCAGACTCTAACACGGACTCTAACTCTACTTTACAAGTGCTAACTTTTTCATCAGGGAAATTTTTTGTGCTTTTTATTAATTTCATCCTGAATCTTATTCCTGAATATTATGCAATCGCTAGTTTTATAAATAAAAGCATCATGCCATTTACAGTAATTCTTTCCTTTAACCTCATCAAGACCTCTTGTTTTATGTCTCTCTGTCAATTTAATCTTTTTATAACTTAAAAGCCAATAAAAGATTTCATCACATCTCATAATATCGATGGTGTATTCCCTCTTTTGATTAGACCTTAAATCTTTCATATATGTGAAGTTTTTGTTAGTTAAAGGAGCACAGTTAAACAAAAGACCATGTACAAACTCAGCTATCGCTGCCTCATACATGTCCTCTTCAGCCATACGAGCATAATATTTATGTCCAGATCTAGACTCCTCTTCTAAACATCTTTCATAAGCCATTACAACACTAGATAAAGCAACAAAATCAGGGAAGTATTGTCCTTCAAACTTTTCCTGAAAGGAAAAGACAAACCCTTTTGGACGATAGACACGAATTCTGACTCATATGTATTTAATTGACATCTAATATTAGTATTCTTAAATATGTGAATGCAGTCCCCTATGAGTTCTCCTTTTTCCTGCACTATCTTGGCTAGATCACCTATAGTGACCCCTGTTTCAATTCTATTGAAATGGCGAAGAAATTGTGTTTGCATATCTTGCCAATTTTGAATTGAATTTGGTAGTAAGTGAGTAAACCAAGAAAAGGCAGTACTAGTAAGAGAATTGGAAAACATTATATGCTTATGGAATTCATTATCTTCCACCTCTCTACACTAACAGTTGAATCTGACTAAGTATTCCTCAGCAGACATTGTACTGTCACTAGAGAAGGGAGGTGAGCAATCAATAACTTTGAATCCCTTTGGGAAAGGATACATCCTAGCAATCCATTCAGGGTATGGAATGCAAGTTCCCCTTCAAGTATATCCACCATACTGACCCATAGCTCTCGGGATCATCTCCTCTACTTGTCTAAGCAGGGACTCATGTCCCAATTGTGGAGGTTGACCTTGCATTGGACCATTAGGTTGTTGGACTAGTGTATCTTGCATGTGAAAAGCATTATATTGAAATGAATGATGTCCTTCGAACAAGTGTATTATTCCGATAGAGGGTTCGGAATTAATAAGAAAGCTAATTATTCAGTGAGGTAAAGTGATCCTAATTGGAGGCCGCTTCCGATCAGTAATATTAATGAAAAATTAATATTACAACTTAATCTTGATGGAACCCTTCCGGTCACACCCAATCGTGTAACCGAACCGAAGCGATGAATTAATGCGAAAAATTAAATGAGTTAATAATCGAGTTTTATGAAGAAAGACGTCGGATTACGAGCTTAAAGCGTCGAAATCGAGCGTCGTGCGTCGAGTCGATTTTAGGAATCGACGAAGACGAGAAAATTAATCAAATAATATATCATGCTAAAACTTACGAGGATAGAACGAGCCCTAGCCACCCCTCGTATCGGACGCAAGAGGCTAAGGGGTTGCAAGCATCAAGGCACCGAGCCACCGCGGCCCTTGCAAGGATGGTCGTGGCGTGCGAGGCTGGCTGGGGCTGCTTCGTGGACCTGCGCGCCACAACACCCTAAGCCGGGCTGCCCAGCAAGCAAGCCGAGCTTGCAAGGCTACTGCTGGGCATGCGCTACTGCTGCTCGCTTGCTGGTGCAGCTGCTGGGCCTATGTGTGTGCGTGGGCTTGCGGTAGCATCCGTGGGTTTGCGGCTATATGCTAGCGTGCCTAGCCTTGTGGCACAAGGCTTCCAGCAAGGTTGGCCTTGCCCCCAAGGCCGGGAAGCTGCCCGGGCTGACCGAGTAGGTGGGGGCATGCCTTGCCTTGCTCTTTAAGGCCAAGGTGGTCCTCCCACCTACTCCCTCTTTGTGTGATGACACTTGTTATTTGATTATTGTTTCATGGCTATATAATTTAATTTGGAATTAAATTAAATTCTATTTTACCTTTTTACCAACTATCCCACATTGAAAGATGATGGGATATCAAGGGAACTATTCCCTATAAATACCAATCATTTGGCATTTGAGAAAGGCACTTGATTTGGTGAACTTTAAGAGATCTCCAAGAAGAGAAAACCTTTGTTCCAATAACTCTAAGTTATTTTTAGTCCAGCCCCGACTAAGGTTCGGGGTAGGGACCTGTATGGTTCGGTAGCGAGGGTGTGAGCCGTCGGAGGTTCTCGCACTTACGGAACTTGATGCTTTCAAGTCCGAGCTTGAGATTGAACAAAGCACGCTACAAGGGTGAGAACTCTCTCTTTTCTCTTATGTTAATGTTTATTTTGCATGCTTATATTTATGTTGAAATTATTATGCATGCGATCCGATTATTGGGTTTTGTTTCCGCGCGGTGTCGGACACCACAAAACCCAACAGTGGTATAAGAGCCTCTTACATTTAATTTTTACAACTAAAAATTAATTAAGGTCATTTAAAATGGATTTAAATTTCTGGTTTAGCATCCTAATTAGATTAGGAGCTCGTTTTAATTGGATTAAAATCGTATTTATGCTGATTTCTGATTACGAACTCCGATTTTGACTCAAAAATATTAAATTTTTGGTGGGATCGACGTTTTAAATCAGACTTTACCCACTATATGATTAAAAATGGCGTTCCAGTAGCCAAAATCCACCCAGAATGTGATTTTTCGAAGGGTTTTTTCGTTTTTGACGAAAAATTTTAAATCCTTAAACCTTGATTACTTATGGCATGCAATTGTTGGATTATATGTTTGGTTATACCATTAATCTTCTGCATTTTTAACACTTATTAAGCATGTTTATGAAATCATAATTGGTGCTTAATTTGGTAAGCTCTTATTTTCACATAAACTTGCAATTTCACATTTTTGCAAATTAATTACTTGGAGTGTGGATGTTTATGGTGAAAATATATTTGAAGCCCCTAAAATGTTAAAGATTCAATCTTTAATTTTTTATTTGGTTGGATCTTAAATTTCTAAATTCCATATTAAACTAATTTTTGGTTTTAATCATTTTGAGTTGATTAAAGTCTTAAATATTCAAACTTGTGATTAAAACTTGATTACTCTTCATGTTGGAAGAATGTAATTTTCGAAATTTACGCAAGTTAGTGTTGGAGAAATTTTTATTGGATGATTGTGTTTATTTTTCCAACTCCTTTTGTCAAATCTCATTGTTAATTTATGTTGGTTAAATTAAATGTGAGAATATCCCTCAATTTTGTAGCAACAAGTTAAGCCAAAAATAATTTAAAGAATGGTTCTTGAATTAATTTTGGTTTATGCACTAAAATTGAATTTAATTAAGTTGGACTTGTTTTTTTTTTTTCATATTGCTCAATATTGGTTCTAAAATAATTTAGAATTAATTTCATGTCATACAAAAATCTGAATAAAATTCCAAGGCACAAGCATGCAAATCGAGACACGAAGCCTCTTGCATAACTCTCGGCCAGCTAGGCTGCTTGCGCAGCCCCCATGTGGCTGTCGAGAGTGCCCGGCGTGGTAGTGCATTGGTGTGTGCAAGCAGCACCAGCTTGGTGCGCCAGGGCTGCGAGCGTGTGCGGTTGTTAGGGCCACCATAACGCGTAAGCGATGTTGTTAGCAACTAGCACGTGGCTTGGCGCAGTAGTGGTTGTGCGTGGCAGCACCCACACATAGAAGCCCGGGGCTTGGTGCCTAGCAAGCCGAGCATCGTAGCTTGGATGCAGGCACTCGGCCGTAAGGGGCTATTAAATTTTGCGATTATGCAGTTTTTCGTTTTAATTAAATCGAGGCTAGGCCTTGGTTTTCCCCGGCACTTGCAAGATTTTTGGCAAAATTGTGGGTTAACAGGCTTAATTAATTTTAATTGGATTAATTTTAATCTAGTTTGATGTGGAATTTAGTGGGAGCTTCGGTAATCGTTTTGAGCTATTATTATTGTGTTAATTCACATAATCGGATAACAGCTTTGACTGGTTTTAATTAGGCGCGTTAATTTGATTAACCACCTAAATTAGTAACTAGTTTTGCGCTTGTTTTGAATTATTACTTGAATTATTTGTAAAATGCATGGGCCATTCACATTATTGAATGGATGAATGGATAGATATTCTAATACAGGTTTTACAAAATGGCAACTAGTGGGGCCCGAATATTTTTCGTAAATCTAAATACAGACTGCGTGCTATCGTAAGTACTTAAATAATTTAGATTAGCCCTAACTTTTCTAGTAGTTGCATAATTGGTTGTGATGTCTCCAAGACGGTGTTTCTAAGAAGACAAAGACGAAGCCAAGAGGATGCAACGAAGGCCCTTAAAGATTTGAAGACTCAAGTTCAAGGGGTCATGCTAGTTGCCAAATGCATCTTTAGTTATGCTTTATATATTTTGCTTATGTATAATTGCGATGTTAGATGCAGGTTTAGGATTTTGAATGTTGAATGATTAGTTTAGTTCAATTAAATCAACCAACATAGAAACCCTAAGTCCCAAAGAAAATTGAGTTAAATTTGCAATTCCAAAATGACACTTACAGAACTAATGAGAATAGTAATGGGCTATGCCAAAGCAAGGCATTATTACTTTCTAAGGGAATTAAGGTATGTTGGTGCGCTTGCCAAAGCAATGCATCATATACACGTTAGTATTGGTTAAACTCAACAGTATCAATACAAAGTCCTTAGATGTTGTGGCAATGGAGATAAACATCAAGAAAGCATTAGATGCGAGGTTTTATCGAACCAATATTAGCTTATTGGATTTCTTATCTTAAAACATTAAGGGTTAGGACAAGCCAAAGCATGCTTAAACACTTTTTTATTTTTAGGGTCTTGGAATCATTTTATTCTCGCCTAAAAGGGACAATTTTAAATGCGTGGATAAAACACTTAATAGGATTGAAAATTTGCATGAATGCTTTAAATTTCAAACTTATTGGTTTTATAAATGGTTTTTCATTGCAAATTATTTCAATTGTAGAAAAATGTCTTCAATTAACAACAACAACATGTGCTTGGAACTCCCCGACAAGTTCCGTGGAGTACATATTGGATACTCCCATTCCAAGCTTCTTCTCTAAGGGACTCATGAGTGATGAAACTCATGAAATTAAACTTGGTCCTTGGATTGTTACAAGGTCACAAAATTGATGAGGAACTCCCTTCCGGAGGATTGGAAGAGGAAGTTCACCTCATACCATCCGGACATGCTTCTTAATAGTCTTAAGGATCTAGTAAACATGTCTTCCGAGACTCGGGAATCGAATGTTCATAACTTTAAGGTTGCCGTGCGAAGGAAAGTTACCGAGTTTGGCTTAGGGTCTACAATACCAAATTGAGACCCGGTATGCCCCTCCAACCTCATGTGCTTCGAATGAAGAGGCTCTTCAAACACATGGAGCTACTTGGAATCTCATTAGAGGATGAGGTAGCGGGTCATATCTTGCTTACTCACTCCACCCTGTCTTTGATGCAATTAGGATGATGGCAGCTAGGAAGGAGTCATACTCATTAAATGAGGTGGTGAAAATGCTTCGCAAGGTCGACTCCTATGGTGCTACCAAGATGCCCTTGAGAGTGAAGAAGAAGGAGTTCAAGAACAAAGCAAAGATGTGATGCTTCCATTGTGGTGGGCAAGGCCACTATAAGAGGGAATGCAAGATCTTCCGAGAAGATGAGGAAAAGAGGAATGTTCCATCTACCTTAGGTATCTTCATTAACGCTTGTGTCTAAGCTATTCATAGGTATTGGATACTATGCATGACTCACTTTATGCTCCTATTTTCAGGGACCAAGTGTGAGGGCTTCACAGGTGGATGTGCAACTACGAGCGGACAATGAAGATGGTCTTTCCGTCATGCTTGTAGGCACATTATTTGTCTTAGGCTTGTAATAGAACTAATTCTTGTTTTATTATGTTTTGCTAAACATCGACATATTTTGATCTATGGCATTAGACATCGGATTGTTTTGATCACAACACTATAACAATGGTTGTTTTAAATGTCTTTCTTATATGTTTTTTTGGGATCACACATTCTAAATGTGACTAGAAAAATGTGAATTATACCACTAAAAGAGCTAAGACAATTAAGTCGAATCAAACCTACTTGTGGCATTGTCGTCTTGGCCACATTAACATCAAACGCATCAAGAAACTTCTTCATGAAGGGATTATTGATTCATTCAACTTAGAGTCGTTTGAAAACTACGAAGGATGATTACTAGGCAAGATGATAAAGCAACCATTCTCCAAGGTGGGAGAAAGGGCTAGTGACTTATTGGGTCTCAAACACACGGATGTATGTAGACCAATGAGCACAACCGCAAGAAATGGTTATCGCTATTTTATCACTTTCACAGATGACTTTATTTAGTAGATATGGCTATTTCTACCTTATGTCACAAAAATTTGAATCTTTTGAGAAATTCCAAGAATTTCAGAGTGAAGTGGAAAATCAGCTTAGCAAGAAAATCAAAGCACTCCGATCGAGTTGAGGTGGCGAGTATTTGAGCTACGGAATTTGACGATCATCTGAAAGAACATGGAATTCTCTCATAGTTGAAACCTCCTGGAACTCCATAATGTAATGGAGTGTTCGAGAGGAGAAATCGAAATTTGTTAGATATGGTTTGATTAATGATGGGTCGTAGCGATCTTCCTATCTCTCTCTAGGGACACGCAATTCTAACTGCGGCACTTAAACCGCACTCCGTCAAAAGCTGACGAAAAGATTCCATATAAATTATGGACGAAGAAACCTCCACGGTTGTCTTTTCTTAAGATTTGGGTTTGTAAAGCATATGTCAAAAGACTCATATCTGACAAGCTTACACCAAAATCTGACAAGTGTTTCTTTGTGGGCTATCTTAAAGAAATAAAGGGGTATTACTTCTACAACCAGTCTGAGAACAAAATATTTGTTGCTCGCGATGGTGTCTTTTTGGAAATGGATTATCTTTCCAAAATGACAAGTGGGAGGAAAATCGAACTTGATGAAGTTCAAGAAGGTGAGCAACAAAGTCAACCTGACAAAGTTGACAATCAAAGTGCTTTGGAAGCAACTATTGAAAATTTTCAAGGTCAAATGACAAAGAAAATGCTCAACCTATTACCCTACGTAGGTCGCAAAGGCCAACATCTCAACCAAACAGATACCTCGGTGTTGTCTTAACCGAGAATCAAGACATCCTAGTTATGGATGAAGATGAGCCAGTGACATACAAGCAAGCTATGAAGAGTCGTGACTCTGCAAAATGGCAAGAAGCCATGAAATCCGAGATGGACTCCATGTTTGAAAATCAAGTTTGGGACTTGGTTGATTTGCTCGAAGGATACACACCTATCGGCTTCAAAAGTATTTTCAAGTTAAAAATCGACAAAAGTGGAAATGTATATGTATACAAAGCTAGATTGGTGGAAAAAGGTTACAGGAAAATTCACGCCGTTGATTATGATGAAACCTTTTCGCCATTTTCCATGCTTAAGTCCGTCCGGATTGTCCTAGTAATTGTTGCATATTATGATTTTGAGATATGGAAAATGGACGTCAAAACCGCCTTCCCTTAGTGGGATTTTGGAAGAAACTGTGTACATGACACATCCGGAAGGTTTTGTAGATGCAAACAATGCTGGGAAGTTATGCAAGCTTAAGAAGTCCATTTATGGACTAAACTAGGCAAGTAGAAGTTTGAATCTACGATTTGATAAAGCCATTAGTGAGTTTGGTTTTATCAAGAATCCAGACGAGTCTTTGTGTTTACGAGAAGGTCAGTGGGAGTGACATCGCATTCCTTTTCTTATATGCCGATGATATATTGCTCATTGGAAACAACATTCTAATGTTGGAGTCTGTAAAGGCTTGGCTTGGAAAGTGTTTTTCAATGAAGGACTTGGGAGAGGCACAGTACATAATGGGCATCAAGATCTATCGGGATAGATGTTAAAAGATGATTGGATTGAGCCAAATTACTTATTATATCGATATTGTACTGGAACGATTCAATATGGAGGAAGCCAAAAGAGGCCACCTACCCATGTCACATGGCATGACTCTCAGCAAGAAACAGTGTCCGAAGACACCTGATGAGCGAGAAAGGATAAGTCAGATTCCATATGCTTCGCTTATTGGATCGATCATGTATGCCATGATATATTCTAGGCTGGATGTATCGTATGCCTTGAGTGCTACGAGCCGATACCAATCAGACTTAGGAGAGGCGCATTGGACTGCGGCCAAGAATATCCTAAAGTACCCGAAAAGGAACAAGGATAAACTTCTGGTCTATAGTGGGAGTAAGGATTTGGTTGTTGAAGGTTATATCGACATAAGCTTCCAGACTAATAGAGACGAATTCAAGTCACAATAAGGATACGTGTTTTATCTTAATAGAGGAGCGTTCAGTTGGAAGAGTGCTAAGCAGGGCACGACTGAAAATTCTATAACTGAAACCAAATACTTGGCAGCTTTAGAAGCAACTAAGGAGGCAGTTTGGATTCGTAAGTTCGTTGCTAAACTTAGTGTTGTCCACTCAATAAAGGGACCAATAGACCTCTACTGTAATAATAGTGGGGCTATTGCTGAGGCTAGAGAGCATCAGAAAGTCAAACATGTCATGAGGTGATTTCACATGATAAGGGAATGGAAGTCCGAGGGTGAATTCAGAATTTGCAAGATTGGAACGGACGACAATGTAGCCGATCCACTCACTAAACCTTTGCTTTAAGTGAAACACAACAAGCACGTTGAGGCAATGGGAATCAGGAACATTGGATATTGGCTTTGATTTCCCTGTTTATGTGTTTTAATTAAGTTGTGGAGATCTTAATGTAAAACAGCATGTTAAACCATTCATTTATGGAATAATTTAATATTTCTATAAATTATATTCCATTTCTATTTAACTGTGGTATAGAATTATATAATGAGTCCATTTGATTTGAACATTCAAAATAGGGTATCCAGACCATGTCTTGGATAAAGAAACACCTATTAAGTGAACATTGAATATCATATCAATGTTATCCCTAATCGAGGTCATTTGAAAGTTGGACGACTAATGACCGAGTGAGATTAGTGTGTAGTATGATTTATAGCGCCGTTTCTTGTGCTACTAGGAAAAATTTGTCATAAATAATTTGCACATGTAACAGTTTAGAAATGTACCAGATTGACCTATGAGAATACTTTAAAATATTTAACAATCATCATAAGTATATCACTCATTATGACTATCAGAACGTTTTTCCTCGGCCATGAGTATTGTTAGTTCTCTTGTTTGGGTACTAGTCTGCTTTTATGTTGTCAAACGTCTTCCGTACAAGGGGATTATAAAGGCAACAGTTGGGCGGCTAGGGACTCTTAGTAAGGGAAGCTAACAATGCAAGACTGGGAATGTCCCACTATTAACATTAGGGAACATGTCTTTGTTGTTAACAAGGCCTCTCGAAGAGCGAGACTATGAAAATGCATGGTCTTGCTCAGATGGATTTTAGAAATCATCTGCATTGACAGTCGAACTTAGAAATCGTGAAACAGTTCTGGACGTAATAAGGATGACGAAGAATCTTACCTTATAGTTCATAAAGAGACATTAAGTAACATAAAAAATAGGCTATAAATAATTAGCACACTTTTCCGGAAGGATAAATGAGAGATTGAAAGGAATCATGTCCTTCGAACAAGTGTATTATTCTGTTAGAGGGTTGGGAATTAATTGCAAAGCTAATTATTTAGTGAGGTTAAGTGATCAAAATGCCTAGCTGGAGGCCCTTTCGATCACTAATATTAATGAATAATTAATATTACAGCTTAATCTTAACTAAACCCTCCGGGTCACACCCAATCCTGTAACCGAACCGAAGCGACAAATTTATCCGAAAGATTAAATGAATCAATAGATTTTTATGAACAAAGACGTCAGATTACGATCTTAGAGTGTCAAAACCGAGCGTCGTGCGTCAAGTCAATTTTAGGAATCGACGAAGACAAGAAAAATGATCAAATAGTGTATCGTGCTAAAAATTACGAGGATAGCACGAGCCCTATCCATGCCTCGGATCGGAAGCAAGAGGCTAACGGCTGCAAGCATCAAGGCACCGAGCAACTACAGCCCTTGCAAGGCTCAGCTAGGCTGGCCGTGGCGTGCGAGGCTGGCTGGGGCTGCTTCGTGGGCATGTGCGCCACAGCACCCCTAACCGGCTTGTGAGGTTGCTGCTTGCTTGCGGGTGCCGCTGCTAGGCCTGCATGTGTGCGTGGGCTTGCGGTGGCATCCGTGGGCTTGCAGCCATAAACTTGCGTGCCTAGCCTAGTGTACAAGGCTGCCAGCAAGGCTAGCCTTGCTGTATAAAGCTTGGCAGCTGCTCGGTCTGACCGAGTAGGTGGGGGCAAGCCTTGCCTTGCTCTCCAAGGCCAAGGTGGTTCATGGCTATTTAATTTAATTTGGAATTAAATTAAATTCTATTTTTCCTTTTTACCAACTATCCCACATTGAAAGATGATAGAATTTTAAGGACACTATTCCCTATAAATACCAATCATTTGGCATTTGGGAAAGACACTTGAGTTGGTGAACTTTAAGGGATCTCCAAGAAGAGAAAACCTTTGTTCTAATAATTCTAAGTTATTTTTGGTTTAGCCCCGACTAAGGTTCAGGGTAGGGACCAGTGCGGTTCGATAGCGAGGGTGTGAGCCGTCGGAGGTTCTCGCACTTACGGAACTTGAAGCTTTCAATTCCGAGCTCAAGGTTGAGCGAAGCAGCTACAAGGGTGAGCACTCTGTCTCTTCTGTAATGTTTATGTTTATTTTGCATGATTTTATTTATGTTGTAATTATTATGCATGCGATTCGGTTATCGATTTTGTTTCCGCGCTGTGTCGGACACCGCAAACCCAACATATATTGGTTCCCTTGAGGATTGTGGAAACCCCTATATCCAACGTATGTTCCTCTTAAAATATTAAGATTGGGTTGTGACTTCGCTTGATACCTGTCTCCAAATGGACCACTGGCCTAACGCTGATTCCATGAGGAACCTTGTGTAGGGTGGACAAGGTTTGAGTACCCATGTGGATAATGGTTATATTTCCCAGGTTATGTGTATGATTGTTAACCGTTCATGCCAATAGGTTATGAGGAATATGTAGATACAACAGCTTGTGTATGGCATGATGGATCTGACATATTTCTAATACCATAGTTTGCATAACTGACACCAATCTTTATTCCTAAAGGAGGTTAATAGCTGTGTGGTAACCGGTGGAGGCATAGAAGAAGAAGATGGACCCTGTCTATTATGGTTATAGCCGGACTCATAAGCTGGCCTTGAACCATTAATCCTTCCTTGACTCCTATACCCCTCATTGGAACCAATAGGAGGGATGCTTCTTGCAACTGACAGAGGGGACAAATTTTCATGAGGTCTTGTCATATTCTTTACTCTAGGGTATCTCAGAGGCTGTTATCCCTTTGATTTGCTTCAGTAATCCCACTACCTAAAGTGATTAGAATATTCATCAACTTCTTATTGAATTGGTTATATTTTTCCACTAAAGGTTCAAGCCTTGTAACCACTTTGGCTGCTACACTTTTTGATGATGCCACGTTAGTAGCGTTAATATCTAGAATAATCCTATCTATCTGTCTGGTAACCACTTGTTGGGACATGGAGTCAAAGTTTCTCAACTCGACAATTACCACTCTGGCGGTTTCTTCCACCATGACACGATAGTAGTTATCAACCGCTCTCTATTATTTCCATTTATATCCTCCATTAAACCCTTCACGATTCCCACATATTTCGTGTAAATTGTGTTAAGTAAGTGTCTGGTAGAGGACTGGCTTTCCATTCCTTCTAAACCGATTCATCTTGCCTCTTTATATGAGGTTCAAATGGGTTTGAAAGAAAGTGCCATGTGTTCTGTTGGTAGTTGATTCTCTTGATCTGCTTGATCCTCTAAAATACTTTCAGGATTGTGTTCAGATGAATTAACATCTTCCTGAGTATTTCCTTTACGTGCTGAATTCTTAGGAGCCATGGGGAAAAAAAACTTCCAAATTAACAAGAGTTAAATGGATTAAGTCTAGTATTCTCCCAATGTGGTCGCCAAAAAACTTGTTGAGGTAAATATTTCTCTTTACCAGCCAGTTAAATACTCTATCATGTTCTAGAGTATTAGGGGGCCGCCCTCGAGTTACCGGTTTCAAAGATTGATACCCTTGCTAACGTAAAACAAACAAATAACGAAGCTTTCCCAAAAGAAGTAAAACAAGTTATATTGCTTAAAGAAACGAGTAGATAAATATATGACAAAACATACAATGCATTCCATTAATGAAAGGATAGAGTCAGGTCTACAATTGTACAAATTGAAGGAGAGCTTACCTCCATGGTCATACAATTGGAAAAGACGAACGATCTTCAATACGTGCTAGATGATAAACTACACTATCACATGGCTACTAAGCTAAGGGAAAAATATGAAAGCTAACAAGAAAGCTTAAAAGAAATGAAATGCTTATTGTTGAGTTTTTTTTATTAATGTTCTCTTTCGGTCCTTGCACTTCTATTCATAGGCAAAATGGAGCGGTTATGGCTGACTCCCGTAATTGTTGTACAGTTATGCTTCTTGGCGCCAACTCTATTTTGAAAATTAAAATTATCCATTAGCCTTCTAATCCGGTCTATATATAATTAGGTCTTAGTATGATATCAGCCCAATGGTTATTACGTTTTAATCAAACCAGCCCAAAGACCCTTCACTAACTCTAGGACTTTCCCACTTATTCAAAGTCAATAAAGTCAATTAAAAGTCAAAAATCTGATTTTTAGGTGTAACAACTATTAAGAGAGAAGTTAAAATTAGATTAAATCAAAATCTCGATGAACGAGTTGGATTAACTAATATACTTGCTGAATTTATCGATGTTTTTGCGTGGTTGTATGAAGATATGCCAGGCATTAGCAGAGAAATTACTTAACATACTATACCACTAATTTCGGGAATAAAACCTATAAAATAAAAGCTACGTCAAATGAAACCCGACGTAGCACTTAAAATAAAAGATGAAACCAAGAAACATTTGACTGCAGGTTTTATCAGGGTATCTAAGTATCCAGAATGAGTTGCAAACGTGGTACCAGTTCCCAAGAAAGATGTTAAAGTCTGAATGTGTGTCGACTACAGGGATCTCAACAAGGCAAGCCCAAAAGACGAGCTCCCTCTACCTCACATCGACATTTTAGTAGACAATACAGCAAATCATGCACTTGTCTCGTTTATGGATGGGTATGTAGGTTACAATCAGAGTCTTATGGCAAAAGAAGACATGGAGAAGACTACATTCACAACGCCATGGGGCACTTATTACTACATGGTGATTCCATTCGGGTTGAAAAACGCGGGTGCCACATACCAGAGAGCTGCAACTGCCTTACTTCACGACATGATGCATAAAGAAGTTGAGGTGTACGTGGATGATATGATTGTAAAATCTAAGGATCTCCCTAGTCACCCAATAGCCTTAAGAAAAATCTTCGAAAGACTCTATAAGTACAACATGAGACTAAATCCAGCCAAGTGTACATTCGGAGTCGCCTCAAGAAAACCTTTAGGCTATGTAATTAGCTCTAGAGGAATTAAGATAGACCCAACCAAGATCAAGGCTATTGTGTCTATGCCACCGCCTAAGACTGAGGAGCAAATTAGAGAATTCATTGGCCGGTTGCAATATATAAGTAGGTTCATATCCAAACTTACCAGAGTGTGTGAACCCATATTCCAGAAACTTAAGAAAAATGTACCAGTGATATGGGACGATAAATGTCAAGTAGCCTTTGATAAGATCAAAGCCTATCTTGCAAATCCTCCAGTACTAGCACCAGCATTACCAAACATTCCCCTTCGTCTCTACCTAACAGTCACCAAAGAAAGAATGGGGGTTATACTCGCACAAGAAGTAGAAAATAAAGAAAATTCCATCTACTACTTAAGTAAGAAGATGCTTGAATATGAGGTTCTCTATACACCACTTGAAAAGTTGTGCCTCGCACTCGTGTGAGCCATAAAGAATCTAAGGCATTACATGCTCGTTCACACAGTACATGTGGTGTCTCGAATGGATCCTCTCAAGTATCCAGTAAAAAAATCCACACTTAATGGAAGTTAAACTTCTGCAGTAGTGGCATAACAACGCGTAACTCCCTTGTAATTTATCAAGTGTTAGTTGATGGAGGATTGTGTGTTGCTTGTTGATAAATGGTTGCCAACAACTGTGATCTGTTGCTGGCCAGGGGATGTATGATTGTGATATGTTGTTGTTGCTATTGATGTTGGTGTGTGGCCTGAGTTCCTTGATTATGTCCCTTGATTAATGTTGCTTGGAATATACTCCTTAACTATGTCCCTTTTTAACTGACCCCTATATAACAAACCAATGCGTTGAGTCCCTTAGCTTGGTGCAAGAGATCAGGTCCTCGGTGGTGACGTCATATGCACACAAGGCCAAGACAATTGCTACTCTAATAATTAGATGGTTGCTTTATTAATTACATTTAAATAATTTCTATTTAGTTAATTAGTTCATAATTCAATAATTCTGTTATTAAGGGAATCTAAGTTTGTTAAGGGGAAGAGTGTAGAATGGAAGCTTGTAGAAGCTCTAAATAACATAGATATAGGTGCATGGGTATAGAGTAGGATATCCAGATATTTGTGTTGTTAAGCTTAGGCTTATTTTAGGAGATCATCCTTCTTCTCGAATTGAAGGAAACCACCATTGTTGAGCTGGTTAATAGCTAGCTTAACAAATATCCACTGTATTGTTTGGTTAATAGCTTTTCAATATAAATATCCAGTTTTGTAATCCTTAATCTTATGATTTTCCAGTAGCTAGAATTCAGTTACTAGCAAATCGGTATCAGAGCAGTTCTGTCCTGGTAGAGTAAGCCATTGAAATTCTGTTTCAGAAGAAAAAAAAAATGGAGGTTGTTGGAGCTCTAATTTTGTTACAATCACTTGAGCATAAAATGAAGGAGATAACGAAAGAATTCTCTGAAAAGATGGAGGAGACCACGAGGAGAATTGTTGATAACCTTCAATGAGATCCGGAGAAGATCATTTATAATGCTTTTTCTCCGATTTTCTCTTCCATGAAATTGGAGTTGAAGGAAATTAAAGAGGAGCTTGAGGAAGAAGAGACCCAAGCAGACTATTTGAAGGAAGGGCCAGAGCACAACCAAGCCGTCGAAGAGTTGCACACAGCCACCATTCCCATGGGCGAGGGAGGCATATTCAACCTTCGCATGGTGGCTACCTCAACCAGGCCGGAGACAACGGAGGAGGCGGAGTTGAAAGATCTGAAGCGAACAAGTGGCAGTTACACTCTCAGTAATTTTGGAGAAGGCGGATTACTCGGTGGCTTTCATTTTTTTGTAGCCAATAGCAAGGTTTGGCGTGGCTTTTTAGGCACTGGCAGCAGGTATGACTTCCCACTGCCATGGATAGGAGTAAGGTGTGGCAATTTTGTAGGTGGATTTACCGGTGGAGGTCGAGGAGATCACACCGGCGAATATCAACCTAATACTGACAAAAGAGGGAAACATGCTCTAAGACTCTTAGCCTCACAGTACGTACTTATCAACAATGAGCTCCACAAAAAGGTGCCAAAAGGAAGAGCTCTGCTATGTGTGGACAAAAAGGAGGCATTAAGGGTAAGAGAATAATCCATGAAAGAGCATGTGGAACACACATGAATGGCAAAATGCTGGTCCAAAAAATTTTGCGTCAAGGTGATTATTAGACTACCATGAAAAAGGATTTCCATCAATATAAAAACGATGTGCAAAATTCCAAATATACGCCAACTTGTAACATGTTCCACCTTCCCTCCTTTACACTTACATATCTCCATGACCTTTCTCAACCTGGGAAATAGATATCATTGGAAAAATCTCTCCACCCGGATTAGGAGGCCATGAGTTTATCCTTGTCGCCATTGATTATTTCACCAAATGGGTTGAAGCGGCATCATATGAAAAACTCACCGCAAAGCACGTGGAACTCTTCATAGAAAGGAACATCATATGCCGATATGGGGTCCGACATGAAATGATAAGTGATAATGGTACTCACTTTCAAGCCGAATGCGAAGGCCTTCTCAAAAATTATGTAATTCAATATCATCTCTCTTCTCCATATAGACCTTAAGTAAACGGTGTTGTGAAAGAAACTAACAAAAACCTAAAGAACTCCATTTTGCTCTTTGGGGATACCGCATGTCAATCCGCTAATCCACAAGAACTACATCTTTTCCTTGGTCTATGGAATGGAAGTCGTTCAACCTTTAGAGTTGGAAATACCTTCCTTGTGCATAACATTAGAAAGTAAAATTGACGAGTTTGAATGGACAGAAGCACGATATGAAGAGTTGTTTCTACTTGATGAGAAACGCTAGAAGCCTTACATTCTAGTGCTATTAGAACCGCATGGCTAGACACTTCAACAAAAAGGTGAAGATAAGAAACATCAAGGAATGAGACTTGGTGTTGAAAGCCCTTAGAAAGAATGTACTGGACCAAAGAGGAAAGTTCAAGCTTAACTGGTCTGGGCCATACATTATGAAAACCATCCTATCTGGTGGTGCAGCTAAATTAACAGACATGGATGGCAATGAATTCTTGAATATGACTAACCTTGACCAACTAAAGAAGTTCTACCCATGATCTAATAGGTTCCGTATCCAAGAGAGCTATGTTCAGCCTGATTCCTTAATACTAAGGTTACGTAGACAACCCTTCCGGAGGGTGCGACCACTTTAAAACTCAAACAACCTATCTGCGGTGAAGGATTTATGTCTTCGTCAAGTGCAATTACTAGATATATAATAGATTAAATTATGGAGATAATTAAGTTCGTCCATTTGGGTCGTCGTTGTATCATAGCTAGATGTACTAACGATCTTTGGGCTAGTAAAATAGGCCAAAGCCAAATTGGACGGATCATATAAGCTCACACAAAGGGCCTAGATTAAGCATAAGAGGGAAAGGCCCATGATGGACCTTCTCTCCTAGGTGGCCAGCCATATAGAGGGATAAGGAGGGTTTTAGGTTTCGTTTCTAGTGTAATTATAATAGGATTATAAATAGACTAGGTGACTAGGATTGAACAAAAAATTCATGATCAGTGATATCAAACCCTAATCAGCAAACACGAGACCCAACCCTCTCAAACTCCTATCTCTCTCACGGCTCTCTCCTCCTCCCTAGGTGTCGGTGGTTTGCATGTGGTGGTGGTATTTGTGTGGTGTCCGGTTGTCCAAGAAAGGTGGCGATTGTGGTTTTCTTTTTCACTCGACCAATATAGCATTGTTGGACGCTTGTTCTAATCCCGTGGACTAAGTAGAGGAGTCACACTTCACTAGTAGAAAAATTGAAAAAGGCACCCCGCTTTTGCAACCGGTTCTTGAAAACCGGCGGGAAAAGTTTTGTTTTATAAAAAAAAAAAATGAGGGAAAATGGATTTGCCACCGGTTCTAACCAAACCGGGGGGAAAAGTATGTTTTTCGCACCGGTTCTAACAAAACCGGTGGGAAAAGTGTTATGAAATAAATAAAAAAAAACCACTTATATTCTTCTTTCTTTCTCCTTCAATTCCTCGATCTTTCCTCCTCTCTCGTCTGCGCTACCTCTCTCTCCTCTCCCTCTCCTCCATTAAAATGAACCTCTCTGTACTCCTTCCTCTCTCTGTACTCCTTCATATCTTTCTCTCCGTACTCCTTCCTCTCTCCCTCGTCCATTTAAGCGTTTCTCGCTGTACTCTTTCCTCTCTCTCTCCTCCATTTAAGCGTACTCGAAATTCTCCATTGAAGGGGCTTTTGAGCTTTCTCTCCTCCATTGAAGCAGTCTCTAAGGTTAGATGCTTTTTTTTCTTTAATCATTTAATAATAATTTTGACAATCTAGTGTTAATCGTGTATTTAATTGTTAGTATATACTCAATTTAGGGTTATTCGAAGTTGGAAAATTGAATTATTGGTTATACAAAGTTGAAGAATTTAACGTAATTTTTGGAGTCTAGTTTGATAATTGAGTCAATTTTGGTTGCTAATTTGTGAATTTTAGTTTATTTATTTTATTTTATAGGAAAAACACAAATTCACAAATTCTAGGGGTGGGGGAATGGTTTCAGGGGTAGAGTTTCAAGTCTACGGTGGTTTCGGGTCAGGGAAAGGGGTGAGGGTTTCTGGTGGGGAAAGGGATGGGAGTTAGGGTGGTTTCGGGTTAAGGAATTCAAGTTTTGGGCGATTTTGTTGGTGGGGCTGGGGCGGGGGGTCTATTGCGCTTATGTGGCTTTGGAAGGAGGGTGGTTTTGGTGGTGGTGCAGGGGGAGGGGGTGGCTGTCGGGGCTGGGTTGGGGAGTGGTTGTTGGGCTGAAACGCAGTCAAGAGATAGACAGGAGAATAGGGTTTTGGGAGGGTTGAAGGTGAAGGATGTTAGTGGGGAGGTTAAGGATGTGCAGGTTTCTGGGTTGTTTTTTGCTATTGGGCATGAACCTGCTACTAGGTTTTTGGGGAATGAGGTGGAGTTGGATGCAGATGGGTATGTGGTTACGACACCGGGTACGACGAAGACGAGTGTGAAGGGTGTTTTTGCAGCGGGTGATGTTCAGTATAAGAAGTATAGGCAGGCTGTCACTGCTGCTGGGACTGGTTAGTGTTTGTTTATATGGTTTTGGTTTGATTTCTGTGTTATTGCATATTTGCGTTGTTGTGTTTATTATGTAAATGCTTGTGTCGTGTATATATCATTGTGGGATTTGTTAAGACATTACAATGGCGACCTAGTCGCGAACTCGAGCTTGAAGATTCTTGAGAGGTTTGGGGGCGTTTATATCCATAATGCATTCCTTTGATAGATGTATATATTCATGTGGTCGAAAGCCTTGGGGTCCTATAGGCTATAGCCCCTGTGGGCTGTAGTATGTGAAAGGGGATAATGGAAAGAAGCTAGAAATGGTAGAGTGTGCATAAAAGTTTGTTTACAAATCTAAGATTGCAGTGTATATAATATAGGTAAGAGGTGTAATTAACACTGGAAGAATAGGTTTAGTTGAGCCTTGATTAGGCATACATCCCTGTCCTGTATTTTGCTAACAAGACATTGTTGATTTTTCGGGGGCTTTGAACCGGCAGGGAATGCGTATTTTCGCCTAGTGATTACTAAAAGTCATTTCAATTGAAGATACTTATTTTTCAGTGTTTAGAGAGACATAAAGAGCAATGATATAAATCGAAATGATGACCGGATTACGGAATGCACATAAGAGTATAAGCTGGCTACTTCTTTTGCAGGGATTTGCAGAAGGCGACTCAGAATTTCACAACATTGGTTGGCCAGGGTGCATATGGTCCTGTGTACAAAGCTCAGATGTTAACTGGTGAAATAGTTGCTGTGAAGGTGCTGGCAACTGATTCAAAGCAAGGGGAGCGAGAATTTGAAACAGAGGTAATGTCATATTTTAATCAGTGCAGCTTCTTAGCGGCAATATAATCTATACTAAGGTTCATCCTTAGATGTCCTGTGTGGTAGACAAGTTGCTGTCTCTTTTTATGCTGTAGTTATTGTGCTGATTGATTCTTGATCTCACCTTCTTTTATTGCATGCTCTTGTTTCTCAGGTTAAGCTGTTAGGAAGGTTGCAACATAGGAACCTCTTGAATTTGCTTGGATATTGTACAGAGAAGGGAAAAAACATGCTTATATATGCGTATATGAGCAATGGCAGCCTAGCTTCCCATTTATATAGTAAGTGAACAAATTATATCTTCAGCATTTATGCGAGCCTAGGTTAATGTAGAAATAAGAGTGTTCTAGCCCTTCTAGGTGTCATTGCAATGATATGAAATAATCAGATTTAACCAACTTTTTTTCCAGGAAAATTAATTACTGTGCATGTAAATGGATACATTGAGATATGTTGAAAAGTTACGATATTTGATTTTCATCTGTGGATTGACTAACGAACATCAATGATTAAACTACCTTGCAAACCTAGTTTTGTGAACCTTTCTTACGTTGGAGCCTGCAAATTGACAGGTTTCCTCATTTTTCAGCTTAAGTGATCCCATTGCAAGGATAATTGCAATTGGGGCTTCCATGCATGCAACTATGCAAGCTTAATTAGGAAGAGGTTCTTCTGTGAAAAGTGGCTCCATAGGAAGTTCTTGTCGTTTGAACTTCTTGTTCAGCATCCCAAATTGGTATCCTCCTGTTCAGACCTGTGACACCAGTCCCATTAACAAAATCTATAGTTGTCTAAATAAGATTTTGTTTCCCTTATCATCTATTAATCAAACTTTGATTTTTCCTTTTTTTATGATCTTCTAGAGCGTAATTTTTATTGCTATTCGCGAGAAGTGATGGAGGGTAGTATCTGAATTGGGTTGAAAATTGTTGTGAAATAGAACTACAGGACTTGAATTACAATCTTGGGTTTATTATTCCAGTTTTAGGTGAGCTGTATCTTAGAATTTTACTACAATTAAATAGATTCTACGAATGCTCATTTGGACCCTTTTCTTTTGATTTTAGCATGGTGGCATTTTGAGGTATTTGGGGAACTAAATTCTCTGCTTTGCAACTTATATAATGTTATAGCTGGACGATAAACTGAATGAATTGTAGTCGCGTAATAATAAGTTTGGGGAATGCTTTGGGTCTGATATTCCTGTTTGTCTGTCATATGGTTGGTTCCTTTTGGCAATAGGATATTAATAAAAAACCTCTATTTTGGCATTAAATCATCAAAAAATACATATAACTAGGCATTCATGTTGATTTATAATAGGCTGATGAATAATATATGTTTCCAAGTTCTCCTTCAGGAATTTGAGTGTATTAAATTTTAACCTGCCTGACCTGACTCGTGCTTCTACTGTATATGTATGTAGTATGAAATTTGGTGTTATGCTCCCTTAATCTTTCTGATGGAATTTCTTAAAACACATGTTGCACAGTGTTTATATAGATTAGATTAATAATGTGCAGATAAGATCCACGCTTTTTTTCTTACATTGTCATAAGCTAACCCATAATATACAGGGTTCATGATATTCATTTTCTTTCCCCAGATGAAAAGATGGAACCATTGAGCTGGGAACGAAGGGTTCATATAGCATTGGATGTCGCAAGAGGCTTGGAGTATCTTCATGACGGGGTAATTTATTTATTCTATCTATTGAGTGGGGTTTAGATAAGCGAAAACCTACTTCTTTTTTTTTTCAATCTGATTTCTTCCTTATGCTTTCAGGCAGTTCCTCCTGTGATACATCGTGACATTAAATCTTCCAACATTTTGTTGGATCAGTCAATGAAAGCTAGGGTATGTACATTGTTATCACTTCCCAACAGCTTTGACATTTTATTTTGCTTGTGATGTCCTTGGGATTTAAGGGCTTGGGAGTTGGGACTTGATGCTTCCTTTTGATTAAAGGATTTGATATTGGGGTTCCATGTGTTTATGGCTAATTATATGCATTTATTTTTCCAGATTTAGTCATCCCTGGATCATTTTGGCATTAGTTATAGTCAGGCCAATTTTGTTGCAAAACTCTGAATAGAAGTTAAGTTGTATTGTGCACAAAAGTTGAATCAGGTGTTATAAGCTCATCCTCAAGAACATGAACTAGGAATTAAGTGTAAAGTGTTCTATAGGACTACTAATATATCAGAGTAATCGCATAGATCTGAATACTGCGCTTTTAAAAAGGATCATTTAAGATGCATGAGTTTTTTTTCTTTTCATTTCTTAAGCAATTAGTTAGAGAGTTTATTAATAATGCAGAACTGAAAATGCTTAATACAGACCTCCAGAACAACAGAACCTGTGACCACTATTCTTTTCTTCTTTAAATTGTTGGCATTACAAGTAGTAGGATCCTGTGACCACTATTCTGTCTGGCATGTATGCTCAGCTTTAGTGTTGATGGGTGTTCCTATTAAGGGTCACATTTCAGCTCTAATATATGTATCTTGCCTGAATCGTTATATACTACTAGCATCAATGTATGGTATTATTCAGGATTGTTGAGTCTAAAGGCCTGTAATAGTTAACATTGAGCACTCACAAGTCACAAACCAGCCCGTATCTACAAGAGTTAGAAATGAGTTTCAGATATTTACAAGATTTGGTAGCTAATGGCTCAACTTATAAAAATAGAGAATTTTTAGATTCTTTTGATTTATGCCTGATGTTTATTTGTATTGATACAATTAGATGTGCGCTAACGGAATTATCATGCTGCAGTTAACTCTAGAGTTAGCTTGAATCCTCCCCCTACAATGGACATCAATGCTGCCATCGGCAATGAGGACACCAGCTTGGGTGGGGAAATGGCATTTGATACTACAAAGACAAACACCATTACCACCAATGTCACTGTGCTCTGCTTTGCATCAGTTTTGCATTCTTGCCACCCTTGAAGTCCCGAGTTTTATTAGTTTTTGTATACTGTCAGACAGCATATGTTAGTGTTTATATGTCCAAAAATATATATGTTAGTGTTTATATGTCCATTTTGTTTTAGTTTTTTAAAGTGTAATATTACAAGTTATTGAGGCAAATATATGTGTTTTATGTATATTATGATTATATGTAAGTATTTGGTACAATTTAAGTGAAAAAAATGCAAAAAAAAAAAAAAAAAAAAAATTAATTTTTTGGAGCACTTTTGCCACCGGGTCAGTGTGAAAACCGGTGGGGAATGTTATAGTTTTGCCACCGGTTCACTTGAAAACCGGTGGGAAAAGTCCTCCAGCTATAAGATAAATCACATGTTTTTGCCACCGATTCACTCCAAAGCCGGTGGGAAAAGTGGTTTTTCCCACCGGTTTTGAACCGGTGGGAAATCTTTGGGGATTTACCACCCCCCAAATCAAGAACGGTTCAAAACCGGTGGGGAATGTGTGGGTTTGAACCGGTGGGGATTGAGGTTTTTCGCCTAGTGCTTGGGGCTCTATTCTCTCCCTGATTTGTCAATCGAATAGCTACGAGGAATTCACGCTTTAAAGGTATAATTATGTGATTTTTGTGTGTTATGCATTTGATCCTTATTTAGGTGCGTATAAATATGATTCATAAAATTCCGTTTATAGTACCTAAAGTCCTACAGTGGTATCAAATAGCCTCTTGCATGAACATGCTTGATTATAATAATACGATTATTTGAAGTCCATGTTCATAATTTTATAATCAATTAAGAGGGAGAATTTAATCTAACTATGGTTCAATTATTATATTAAATGTGATTTAACACTTAGAATTCATTTAATATGATAATTATGCTCAAAATAGCCATAAAAGGATGAAAATTTGCCCTATTTTGCTCGAAAATTTCGAACCCTAAACCCTAATTTTCGGATTTTCGAAAACCCTATCCCTAAAATATGATTTTATACTTGAGTTTTTGGTTAAATTCGATTTGTTACATGTTTCATAATTTTAATTAGAATTGATTCATGCATAAAAATGTTTTGTGTATGATCATCAATTTAATTTTAAGAGTTAGAATTAAAATAGAATTAAATTTATGAAGAACCCTAATTTTAAAATTGAATAGGGATTTAATTTTAATTTTTGGATTGATTTAATTTAATTTTACAAAAGTTATTTTATTAAATTAAAAACAAAAACAAATTGAAGGTTGATTTAAGGGGCGGCAGCCACGGTGACTGCCGCCGCCGCTGGTCTAAAGAGGGAGGGGAAGGGAGGGTAGGCGATCCGGGGTGGCTGGATAGCAGCCGTGCAAGGGAATTTTATTTTTTAAAATTATTTCAAAAATAAAATTAGATTTTATTTTTGGAAAAAATCAATTTCAAAAGTTGTTGAATTTGGCGATTATCCATAATTAAAGTGGTTAATTTTGGATAAAATCAGTTAGGATATTTTCAGCATATTCCAAAAGAATAATAATTGTTTTAAATAATGTGATTATCCTAAAATTAGATTAGGAAATAATTGATTTTAAAATTATTTGATTGGCTAGTAATTAGGATAGAATCTCCTAAATTACTTAGGATAATCATGGAAAATAGATATGATTTATCTTTCCATATTAAAATAAGATTTGATTCTATCTCATTCCATATTTAAAATATGTGATATTTCATGGACGGCAATGAATAATATATGATATTATCTAATTATGATTAAAATATGAGATATTGTAGGAATCGCGTTGCCTTAATTACGAACATTCGATGTTGTAGTTTAGGCAAGCATATTGAGTGATTTATTATATGGCACTTTTATATAATATATGATATTATGTTGCTATATATAGACTAGTATGGCCCACAGATTGTAAATACGATCTGTGCATCGTGACGCATTTTTGTAATATAAATACGGTCTGTGTACCGTTAAGTAAATAGATTAGTTATTTAGATAGTTTAGTCCAAAGAAGCCCATCAAGTGAAGGCCCAAAAGAGCAAGGTGGATGGAGATCCATGAAGGTTCAAGTGGGAGCTTTTCAATTCTAGTTTTCTTAGGACTAAGGGGCCATACTATGCCATGTTTTATTTATGCATTAGTAGATCATGCATGTTAGAATTTATTGATGTTTGTGATGACGCGCCAGAGTTCGCTAAATAATCACAACAAAATAAATCTAGGTCCCAGTAATATTGAGATTGCTTTTCCAATTAGATACCCAACAACCCTTCGATCGTGAGTGATGGGTCTATCTCCGCATGGTGTCACTTGTTATCTTAGGTAATTTGAGGTAGATCACGTTCTACGCATTTTATTGGTTGTGCTCAACAAGGTTACCTAAAGCGTTTAGAACCTTGAAGCAAAGGGTAATAATTAAACATGTGATGGTTAATTATTCAACTAAGAGTTACAAGAGTTGTAATCAGTAAAGAGTTTACTCACCTTGAAAATGTAAAGCTTGATGGTAGGGCCTCAATCCGGTCAACTATTACACAAATAAAGGATTTTGGAATCACTTAAATTCAAATGGGATCATTTAATATTGAATAAAGTGCTTTAAAGTAACCAATTTAATTCGTTTATGGTACTATAATTTTCATTAAACATAATTATTGAACTTTTCCTTATTCTGCCATAGATGGGTAGCCGTAACAATTACAAGACTACTTTACCACCAACATTGAAAACGAGACTCAGTTTTCTCAACTTCAACGATTGGGAAAGCGAACTTAGAAATGTTCTAAGGAACGAAAGGCTTGAATTTCGTTTAGACTTACCAATCCAGGGTAGATTCTGTCCAGGCATGACTCCAGAGAAATATTTGAGAAATGTTTCTGAATCTAAGAGAGTCATGTCTGTCATATTATCTTCTACTCCAGAAGATTGAATTGGGCTAGAAGATTTATGGACTATGAACCTTATCTCTTATTCAATTGCTTACATAATGTTTGCAATGGAATAACAAAATCCCATGGTGATGGTAAATGGATGGAAACGTCGAGGAAATCATTAACATGATTCCCATAAATGACGGCTCATTGACTGGAAGTATTAGGCATGAAACTTTCAAGACTAATGGTGAAATAATTACCAGAAAGCTCATGCTAGGACAGTCAGTACAAATTCATGTGGATATGATGGTTCAACTATTTAACTACATGAGTATGTTAGGGAAACCATTTAAGGATCATGAGGTTCATGATATAATTCTACACTCACTACATGATGGTTTTGACCTTGAGAAACTATCACATGATGATGATGATTCAACTATCAAGTTGATTAATTTACTTAAAAATTATGCAGAGAATTACATGAAAGGAGAATGAGCTAGTGCTTCAACAAGGATGTCCCCTCTACGATGAAGTGTGAGGTAAGAGTTACCTAATATTCTTGTTATAAACATTCTAACTTTCACTTAGGTATGTGATACCAAGTTGTAGTACTAACATTATTCATGTTTTGCAGAAATTGCAAAGAAGCGAGGCTAGCTTGAAAATGGAGCTTGAAGGTGCACGAGAAGTGTTTAAGTTGCCAGAGATAGCTTCATAGTTTTATTTCAGATTACTTTATGATCAATTTAGACTTATTTTCGGGTTTTTGATGAGACAATTTTTCAGTTTTTGTTGAAATACTAATTTGTTTTACTTGGCATGGACAAGTGTTAATCCATGACAAGGTAATAAATTGTTTTCATTTTGCTAGCTATGAGTTAATTTCGTTTTATTGCATTGAGTTAATTTCATTTTATTGCATTGATATTAGTAGATCACAAGAGCGAAAATAAATGATTCAAAACTAACATACTTATAACATAGTAGTATTAGGTCACACTAACCAATTGCGCATCCAAATATTACAAATAGATGGACTCTTATTCTTATTTGATTATGAATCACTTGAGAATTGCGAGTCATGCTTGTTAGGTAATAGACCAAGTCACCTTTTAGTTGAAAAAGGTGAAGGAGCTAATGAGCTTTTGGAACTCAAACATATAGATGTATGTAAACCAATAAGTTCAAAAGCTAGATATAGATTTAACTATTTCATTACTTTTACTAACGATTTAAGTAAATATGGCTATATATCTACTTCATGAAGCGAAAGATGGAATCATTGAAAAGTTCAAGAAATTCAAGAATGAAGTATAAAATCAGCTCAAAATACAATTAAAGCACTTCGATCTGATCGTTGTGGTGAATATTTGACTCAAGAATTTTATGATCATCCAAGAGATTGTCGAATTACTTCACAATCAAAGGACCACCACAAACAAATGTGTTAGAAAGGAGTAATCGAGCTTTGCTTGACTTAGTTCGATCAATAACGAGCTTTAATGATCTTCACATATCGTTTTGAGAATATGCATTACAAAACAATTGCGAATATACTAAACAAGAAATTCGTCCAAAACAATTGAGAAGACACCATAAAAGTTATGAAGTGGAAATGTTCCAAAGTTATCTTCTCTACAAGATTAATGGTTATGAAATCTATGTAAAATGTTTACAAAGGTGACAAAATAGACCCTAAATCAGATAAATGTTTCTTCATGGGTTATCTCATAGAAACAAAATGGTATTACCTCTACAATTGCGTAGATAACAAAGTGTTTATTGCTCGTGATAGTGTCTTTATAGAAAAAAAATCTCTTTCTACAAAGCCAAGTGGGAGTAAAGTGGCTCTCGAAGAGATTCAAGACGAGCAACAAACGGATGTGGATAACACTATATTAGAGGCGAGGGCGCATGAGTCAGCTAATTTGACAAATCATGAGTCAGCTAATTTGACTAGCGAGACTCCTATCATCCCACTAGAATGAAAAACTTCAAAGAGTTAAAGAGAACAATTCTATTGTTGCTCATACTAGTAAGTAGGTAGTTCACAACAAAAAACAAACAGTTTGTTAAAATTCTGATAACTAAGGATTCCAAAAATTCTGTTATTGGAATATGTGGAACCCACAGCCTACAAGCAAGCTTTAGCAAGTACCAACTCAGGAAATGGCTTAAGATCATAAAATCCAGAACGGACTCCATGTCAGAAAAATGATGTGTTAGTCTTGATAGACTTGCAAATGGAATTAAACCCATTAGTTGCTTAAGTCTATTCGGACTCTTCTAGAGATTGCTAATTTTTCAATTATGAAATTTAGTAGTTGGATATCAAAATCGACTTCTTGAATATGTTCTTGATGGAGGATGTGTAAATTACACAACCAAAGGGTTTTGTAGATCCAGAAAATCCTAGAAAGTTTTTGCAAACTTCAGAAATCCATTCATGGATTGAAGTAAGCATCAAGGAGTTGGAACATTCGTTTCAGCGAGGTAATCAAATAGTTTGATTCCCTTAAAGAAACAAAAGAATCTTGTGTATACAAGAAGTTTAGTGGGAGAAATCTGGTTTTCTTAGTCTTGTACGTAGATGACATACTGCTCATAGGGAACGACATATCAATGTTTCAGTCAGACAAGTAATGATCAAAGAGTTGTTTCTATATGAAAGACTTGTGAGATGCCGAGTACATATTGGGAATTAAGATTCATCAAGAAAGGACTCAAAGGATGACTGAACTAAATTAAGAGACTTATGGTGATAAGGTTCTTGATAGATTTGAAATGGAAGACTCTAAGAAAGGATTTCTTCTCATGTCTCATGGCAATGCGCTCAGCAAAACTCAGTGCCTTCAATGGCCAGAAAAGTTGAGACGTATGGATAATGTACCTTATGCTTTTGCAATAGGTTTAATTAGGTATGTCATGATATGTATAAAGCTAGATGTTTCATATGCTTTGAGCATGTGTAGCAGGTTTCAATCAAATTCTGGATAAGTACACTGAAAGCTGCTAAGAACAATTCCTTATGTACTTGAGAAGGATTAAAGGAATGTTTCTAGCTTATGGTGCCAAAAGTAAATTGGTTGTCAACAAGAGATATACGGATGCGATTTTCCAAACAAACAAAGTTGAATTTAGATTTGAATCCAGATACATTTTATGCCTGAATGAAAAAACAGTGAGCTTGAAGAGTTCAAAGCAGAGAACTGTGGCAGACTCAATGTTAGAATATGAAATGTTTAGCTGCAGTAGAAGAAATTAAGGAGGAAATTTGGATCAAGCTGTTTTGTGAAAAAAATAGCATCTTTGCCAAATCAAAGGAGCTCAAGGTCACATTAGAAATCCAAACATGTTAAGATAAAGTATCACCTCACTTAAGAGATCACTGGCTAGCGGGATGTCAAGATCTGCAAAGTTTCACATGTGTGAGAATATCACTTATTTACTTAGTAAACCCCTTCCATTGACCAAAGTATGAGAGTCATACTAAGGCTATTGGATTGAAGCAAGTTATGTAATTTAATTTGCATATGTTTTGAGAAAACATATCACATAAGTAATACATTAACTTGCAGAATTATGTTTAATTAGAAATTTATTATTTCTCTTATTCAATCATGGTTTTTTAAATTAAATAAAATGTAAAAAATAATTGTGAATTGATGGGATCATCAAATCGATAATTCGGTGAATGAAACCCCACAGGTGAATAAAATTCATAAATTATTTAAGTTCCTAGTTCGAAATCATTAAATTGGACATAAATGATTTCAATAAATGGACTAGCATGTAAGATTGATTGGATAGCGCAATTTTATGGGCTATAGGGGCATATAGATGCTCGGTTAATCACATGGGTATGCATGAATAATGCATGATCGAACTATTGACCTACTTTGATGTTCAAAATAGAACTTCCGGATATATTAGTGGATTCCTTTAACATGAGAGGATAATTGATTTCATTCAATGATTGATTTAACTGTGGCACATCCAAACGTCATTCTGTAAAAGGGGACTATAAAAGATGTTTCCTGGTTACTTCAAAAGTTGAGTGGGAGCTTTGGTTGCAACAAAATTGGATTGAGTCTACCAATTTAATTAAGGAATGTGTCATGGCCGCTTGAAGAGGGAGAATTTAGAAAATACATGGCAGCATTGAAATGATTACTCGGTGATCATTTAGTTTTGTAATTTTAACTCAGATTTCAAGAAATGATTTGTAGATTAGTATGACCTCGCTATGGGATACAATCATGTTATCAAATCGACACATATTGGCTTAAGGAATTTGAATATTGCACACTAGTCTCAGACAAGTGGGAGATTGAAGGAATTATGTCTTCGTCAATTGCAATTACTAGATATATAATGGATTAAATTATGGAGATAATTAAGTTCATCCATTTAGGTCGTCGTTATATCATAGCTACAGTAAATAATGATCTTTGGGCTAGTAATATAGGCCAAAGCCCAATTGGACGGATCCTATAAGGTCGCACAAAGGGCCTAGATCAAGCATAAGAGGAAAAGGCCCATGATGGGCCTTCTCCCCTAGGTGGCCGGCCATATGGAGGGATAAGGAGGGTTTTGGGCTTCGCTCCAAGTCTAATTGTAATAGGATTATAAATAGACTAGGTGCCTAGGATTGAACAAACAATTCATGATCAGAGAGATCAAACCCTAATAAGAAAACACGAGACCCAACCCTCCCAAACTCCCCTCTTTCACATAGCTCTCTCCTCCTCCCTAGGCGCCGGTGGTGTGCATGTGATGGTGGTATTCGTGTGGTGTCTAGTTGTCCAAGAAAGGTGGTGATTTGTCAATCGAATCGCTTTAAAGGTATAATTATGTGTTTCTTGTGTGTTATGCATGTGATCTTGATTTAGGTGTGTATGAATATGGTTCATGAAATTTCGCTTATAGTACCTAAAGTCCTACATGTAGAAGCACCTTATCAATACAGAAAAGCAGAAAAGGCGAAGGAAAGAACAACGAAACAATTGCAGAGCGATAGTCACATCGCGCCATGTCAGATCCGACGCCTTGACGCCCCGCGACAGACATGAAAATCTGTGACAATTTTTGAACTTCGTGTCGATTAATTGCAAATTACAAGCAACCTCTATGCCTTTGATGTGATTCAAAATTTTTTGGACTTAATTACTTGGATAACTTTGAACAAATTACATGATTAACAAGTTATATGAATGCGTAAATTAGTTTTTGAGAAATTTCGAAGTCAAGAATAAGTAATTGAAATCATATTTGGGATCCCCAAAGAGAGTAGTTCAACTTAAATTATTAAAAAAAAAATCGCAACTCAATTTCATCAATGGCAATCTGTATGGACCCTTGTGGTCTTAGTTGCAGCTTCCAGTTTAAGAGGATGAAACGAACAATGCGAGTCATGGATGATGTGACATATCCCCTAAGTTCTTTCATTGCTCCCAACTTCTGTACTTGGGAAATTCTTTCAAATAAAATTATATTGAGAATGAATTTAATTTTATTAAAGGCTAAAATGCCATTAATAATTGAATAAAACTGAAAACTACATTATTAATGGCATTATGCCTTATTGAAATTAAAATTAAACTTCAACTAAATTGTCTAATGAAATTAAAAGCAAAGAAATACTTTAAATCTACTCTTCTTTCTCCTTGCGAGCCCTTTTCCAGTTCTTACCCTTGTCTTCATCATCTAGTAATTCTTTTACCAGTAATGAACCCTTAGATGAGTGAACTGAAACTAACCTTTGAATAAGTTTCCCCTTTTGCAAAGACCCCTACCTTTTTCTCCTTCCAAACCTTCTTTTCCTTATCTATAGAAGCCCCCCTATAGGAGTTGCCTTCCTTTTCCCCTTTCCCTCTATAACAATTTTTTTTAGGCATGATAGGAGTCTTGATTACAATTCTTGAACCCACACGGTCTTTAGGTGGAGTCTTCTTGTCCCCAAGGCAATCTTTTATGTTGTTTTTCTCTACACCCTTAGGATCTAGTTTACTAGCTTTATTCTTATCCTTTTAGTTTCGAGCAAGTAACCATTGTTTGTATTCCTAAGACAAGGGAGGAGAAGCCCTAGCAGACATAACATTCTACAATGGTCTCAAATACCAATAATCATCGAACCTCTCAACATGCTTTGAAAAGGAGTACTCATTAGGATGACAATCATCACTAATAGGAATGGTTTGCTCAAGTCCATATTGTCTCATAACTCTAGAAGGAAAGTAAAAGGTTGACTTTGACAAGCTTGGAATGCGACAGAAAGGTTGATTGTTGACTCCATTCATCTTCTCAATCTTCCACTAAGGAATGACCCACTTGATGGAGAAATCACGAGTTAAGAATATTTTACTCCACTCCCGATAGCCCATCTTTATAGAGAAACGCTTCTTCCTTCTCACAAAGCAATTTGGAGAGTAGTTTTCAACATCGTCAGGAGGGGTGATTAATCCAATTCGCTCCATTAGCCAAATCTACAATCATAGAGATTAAGCATTGTTACATTACCAATTAAATTTTTTTATCTCTATAATTAAAAGCATTTATTTTCTACCTGTAATAATAAAGGAGATCCTCGAATTGGTGCTTTGGGATCCCTCTTCAATTCATCTAAGCTCTTCATTGTCTCTCCAACAATTGCAGTATAGGATTTCTCCCACGTCAACTTGTTCCAAACTGATGCTAGTATAGCTTAACTCATGAGGTTACTAAAATTAGTGAATAAATGCTAACTAAATATGAAAAATAAAAAGGCACTTCTTCTATAAATGTGAAAAGATCTAGACTTACGACGATTAAAGAAAAAAGATGCAAATTTTCTTAAATCCACTTCTTTTCCGTGAACCATGAAATCTAAATCGATTTCCCTAAGATTGTAAAAACGCTCAAAATCCTTATAATAATACTCACATATTGTAGGGATTGCAGCTACATGCCTAGTGGGATAACCAAATATAGCTCGAAATTCCTCTAGTAAAGGGCTAATTTTATCGGTTCCTAGCCTAAAACAATGAGTGTTAGGATCACAATATTCTAGGCAAAATTGGCCACAACACCCTGAAATATGGCTTAGGTGTACAGAGCACCCTGAACTTTGCGTACTAGCCAAAACACCACCAACTATGGTGTTAGGTGTAACGCATACCATAAATGAAAATTTCCGGCAACTTATTTTACCGGGATTAGGTGAATCTTCACTCTTTAGAACAATTATGTAGTCTTCCATCCACTTAGCACGCATGGATTCACCTCCTCCGATGAAATAATTGGCCGAAAATTTTCATTTAAGGCACGCGTCGCACCTAACACCATAGTTAGTGGTGTTTTGGCTACTACGCATAGTTCAGATTGCTCAGTGCACCTACGCAATACTTCAGGGTGTTGCGGCCAATTTTGCTAATATACTATTGCAGCACGAATAAAGTCATTATCAAATTCTACACTCTTGAGACTCAATAGGTAATTCATGTTCAAATATTCAAGTTCTTTTCGCTCACCATTGGTCAAAGACTGACACCATTCACGAGTAATCTCAACGAAACTCTGAGCCATGATTGCTAAATTTAATTACTAAAGCTAAAGGTTATGAGAATGTAGATCTTGGATGCTGAATTATACTGAACCTAACGAATTTATGGGTTATTTTTAATCAAAAATAGACATAAAAGCCGACTTCCAGTCGGAGTCTGATTTTTGGAACTGGCGCGCCCCAACAGATACCACGCGCCGCGACAGCACCATCGCATTGCGTCAAGCCATGTCGCACTGCGATGGTCCCTGACGTCCTGCGACAAAACGTTGCTACGCCATATAGGACTTGTACTATTCCAATTTGATCCGAATTAACTTACCTTTTTCCATCTTATCTTAAATTCTCTCCATCTCCTATGATAATTCAATATCCTTTTTAGTCCTTTAATGATTTGGAACTCTTAGGAATTTCAAATTAATTATTTTCACTCATTTCCTTTTTTAATTTTTCTTTTTGGGGAGAAATTCAGATACCATCCAATGATAAAAAAAATGAAGGAATTTTTTCGCAAAAATTTGTCACAAAATCACACACTCTCCCAAGACACACTCATGGAACACACTAATACGCACATAAAGCAAATGAAAAAAATGTACAAAGGCAAAAATTATATACATAGGAGTCAACAAATGTACATAAGTGTCATAAGAATCAATAAAATGTACAAACATTAAGCAAAGTCCTATAGTCCAAAAGAAAAATGCATGTTCAAATAAGACTCTCTCGAGAAATGCCCATAAATCCATCCTAGATCCTAGTCCAAGGAGTCATCTCCTAGCTGGAGCTAGCACCACCCGTCATGGGGATCACGAGCGTAGGACCGTGGCGATCAAATTGAGACAGAGTTTCTTGAATTGTTAGAGCACTTTCAAAGATCTAACGCTTCAATTGTTTCTTCTCTTTTCTACAATCTTGAAGCCTTCGTTCTGCCATAGTTCTTTTGGCTTGAAGTTTCTTCTCTTCTTCTATGATCTCATCGATCTTAGTTTGCAGGTGGTCCATTTCAATGTCTATCTCCAGATCTTTTGTTCTTTAAAAGATCTCGTTGTTAGAAGACTTAGGACACTTGCTGGGATATATCGGAAATCATTAAAGGAGGAAGAGATGATCTTTTCTTGGCTAATTCAATAGCACACGCTTGACAGGTGACAGATAGATCTTCCCATACAATTGGATCATTGTTTCCCAACAAACGAACTTGAGTCATGAGTTCCAAAGATAGTTTGATTTGTGAATTTGCTGCTTCTTGAAACTCTACTCTCTCACAAAGAGTTAGGACTTCGTCAAGAAGTTTGTTCTCTGGAGATGTAGATACTGGGATATATGTGTGTAATTGTCAGGCGTTGATAAAGACTAAATAAACATCAGAAGTCTATAAGGTTAGGATGCCTACTTTCATCTGGCGCCAGTATGGTTGAAGTTTTGTTGCTCTGTTTTCCTTGGTCAACGGTTGTCAATGCTAGAAATAATGGTCATGTTAGACACCAATAACGAGATATAAAGGAAGACGTGTGTTACTTAACTTAATCTAGACATGCACGCTTTGTTGCTAAGGCATCTTCACGAAGATGTGATTTTGTGGTATCAATCTAAGGCTCAGCATCCTTAGTCCGACTCTACGCGGAAGGGAAACCTACCCAAGACTCGCACACTAATTAAAGCGACTAAGCATGCAATAACTAATTAAACAACAAATAAGAGAGAGAAAGAAAAAAAATTCTTACCATTGTCGCGTGCTTTGCTCGAATCCCGAGCTCTTACTTGAACCCCGCAAATGCAAGGTCTCCGACGGCTCGTACCCACGAACCCGACCCGAACGATCCATGTCCCAAAGGTTAGTCGGGACCCGACAAATAAAAACTAGAGTTTTACGAACTTAAGGTTTTCTCACTTTTCTAAGGAGATGCCTTTTTAGTTCCATTCAAGTGTTGTTCCCAAATCCCAAAACCTTGGTATTTATAGGGAAATGAACCTTGAATTCCCACTCTTGATCAATGTGGGAGATTTGCAATTTTCCCATTTCATTTTAATTAAAACAAAATTAAAATTGCCAAGCAATCAATAAGTTACAAGTGGCAAGATGAGGAGAGGGAGAAGGTGAGGACCACCAAGGGAGGGGACCAAGGCAAAGACCAAGCTTTGGACCCCACTCACAAACCGTGAGCTGGCCGGGACAGCTTGCTGCCAGCTTGCTTTGGCTGCCAAGGCAGCCTTGCTGGCGCCTGGCGCCTTGGATGTGTTAGCAAGCCAACCAGCACACGCATTGCCCAGCCAGAAAGCTACGTATGCAAGGCGAGCTGCTGTTGTGGCATGGCATGTGCTGGGCGCTGCCTAGCAAGGCTGCTAGTGCAAGCCATTACTATCCTCGCAAGTTACCAAGCCCAACTCTCGCACGCACAGCGCGCATTGCTAGCAAGGACTAACCCTGCGAAGCTGCGTGCTTGCGAGAGGCTGGCTGCTTGGTGCGCGCCACTACCTAGCACCACGCACTGCCTAGCATGCTAAGCACGCTGCTATGCGATGCTCGGTGCGTGAATGCGATGGCTGGACGCTGCTATTGCCTAGTGCCTTACTAGCGAGGCACACGCACACGCATGGTGATGTGCGATGCTGTGCTAGCAAGGCTGTCAGCGCCTAGCACCACGCATAGCACAACACGCCTAGCATGCTGCTATGGGATGGTGTGACGAGCAATGCTAGGCCTAGCCTTGCGATGCTTGGGCGCATGGCTTGCTAGCACACACGCAAGGACCCTAGCACGCCTAGCATGCTAGGCTTGCGATGGATCTCGCCTAGCCTTGCACTCACATGGCTAGGCCAATGCGAGGCTACGGCTAGGCTTGAACTTGTAACTTGATTGATTTTGCGTCTCGTCAAATTCTAAATTCGACTCGACTTACAACGTTCGTAAAACTCCAATGACTCATCAAATCTTTCGGATTGATTTGTTGTCTCAGATCGGTTGTTCGATTGGGTTCGAACCGAAGGGTTCATTCAAGATTAAGATGTAATATTAATTGTACATTAATATTACTGATCGGAAGCGGCCTCCACCTAGGCATTCCGATCACTTGACCTTACTGAAGAATTAGCTATCCGATAATTCTGAACCCTTTATCAGAATAATACACTTGTTGGAAGGACACCATTCCTTTCAATATCCCACTTGTCCTTCCGGATAAGTGTGCAAATTGTGTATAGCCCCTTTCCAATGTCGCTTAATGTCTCTTCATGAACTATAAAGTAAGATTCTTCGTCATCCTTATTACGTCCAGAAGTGTTTCTCGATTTCCGAGTTCAACTGTCGATAAGCAGATGATTTATAAAATCCATCTGAGCACGGTCTTGACAGTCTCGCTCTTCGAGAGGCCTTGTAAACAACAAAGACATATTCCCTATTGTTAATAGGGGGACATTCCCAGTCTTGCATTGTTAGGTTCCCTTACTAAGAGGACCTAACCGCCCAAGTGTTGTCGTTATAATCCCCATTTACGGCAGACGTTTGACAACATCAAAACGACTAGTACTCAAATAAGAGAACTTGCAATACTCATGGTCGAGGAAAAAGGTTCTGATAGCAATAATGAGAAATATACTTATGACGATTTGATATCTCTTAAAGTATTCTCATAGGTCTATCCGTTATAGTTCCAAACTAGTACCTGTGCAAATGATTTATGACTTTCATGTCCTCGTAGCACAAGAAACGGTGCTATAAATCATATTACACACTAATCTCAAGTGGTTATTAATT
This sequence comes from Chenopodium quinoa, assembly GCF_001683475.1. NCBI lineage: Eukaryota > Viridiplantae > Streptophyta > Magnoliopsida > Caryophyllales > Amaranthaceae > Chenopodium > Chenopodium quinoa. The sequence continues at coordinate 106,074 of NW_018745279.1, forward strand.
GTCCATTGTTTAAATGACCTCGATTAGGGACAATTTTCGATTAAAATATTCAATGTTCACTTAACAGGTGTTTCTTTATCCAAGACATGGTCTTGATACCCTGTTTTGAATATTCTCAAAATCGAATGGACTCATTATTTAATTCTAAACCACAACTAAATATATATGGAGTGAATAGTAATTTTTTGCACAAAATTGATTACTCCATAGATGAATGGTTTCAACATAGTGTTTTACATTAAGACATCCAGTTTAATTAAAACTTCTATACAGGGGAATCAAAGCCAATCTCAAACATCCAATTTAATTAAAACTTATATACAGGGAAATCAAAGCCAATCTCCAATGTGCTTGATTCCCATTGCCTCAACGTTCTTATTGTGCCTCACTTGAGACAAAGGTTTAGTTAGAGGATCGGCTACATTGTCTTCCGTTCCAATCTTACAAATTCTGATTTCACCTTCGGATTTCCATTCCCTTATCATGTGAAATCACCGCTTGACATGTTTGATCTTCTGGTGTTCCCTTGGCTCCCTAACCTGAGCAATAGCTCCATTGTTATCACAATAGAGGTCTATTGGACCCTTGATTGAGGGTACAACACCAAGTTCACCAATGAACTTTTGAATCCAAACTGCCTCCTTAGCTGCTTCCGAAGCTGCCAAGTATTCGGCTTTAGTTGTAGAATCTGCAGTGGTGCTCTGCATAGCACTCTTCCAGCCATTTTACAGAGTCGGGGCTCATCATAGCTTGTTTGTATGTCGTTGGCTCATCTCCATCCATAACTAGGATGTCTTGATCTTCGGTTAGGACAATACCAAGGTATCTGTCTAGTTAAGATCTTTGCCGTTGCGACCTACGCAGGGTAATAGGTTGAGCATTTACATTGTCGGTTTGACTCTTACCAATGTCAACAGCTGCTTCTAAGGCACTTCAATTGTCAGTTTTGTCATGTTGACTTTGTTTCTCTACCTCTCGAACTTCGTCGAGTTCGATTTTCCTCCCACTTGTCATTTTGGAAAGGTGTTCCTTTTCCAAAAGGCACCATCACGAGCAACAAACACTTTGTTCTCGGATTTATTGTATAAGTAATACCCCTTGGTTTCTTTTGGGTAGCCCACAAAGAAACACTTGTCCGATTTTGGGTGAAGTTTGTCAGAAATTAATCTCTTGACATATGCTTCGCAACCCCAAATCTTAAGAAAAGACAACCTCTGAGGTTTCTTCGTCCATAATTCATATGGAGTATTTTCGACATCTTTAGACGGAGCACAGTTCAGGGTTAGTGCCGCATTTAGAAGTGTGTGTCCCCAGAAAGAGATAGGAAGTTCGCTAAGACCCATCATTGATCGAACCATGTCTAACAAGGTTCGATTCCTCCGTTCGGATACTCCGTTCCATTGTGGAGATCTGGGAGGTGTCAACTCTGAAAGAATACCGTTTTCTTTCAAGTGATCGTCGAATTCATGGCTCAAATACTTGCCACCTCGATCCAATCGAAGTGCTTTTATTTTCTTGCCAAGTTGATTTTAAAATTCACTCTAAAATTCTTTGAATTTCTCAAAGGATTCAGATTTATTCGACATAAGGTAGACATAACCATATCTACTATAGTCATCCATGAAGGTAATGAAATATCGATAACCTTGCCTTGCGGCTGTACTCATTGGTCCACTTGCCCTTTCTCCCAACTTGGAGAATGGCTATTTTATCATCTTGCGTAATCGACATCCTTCGCAATTTTCAAACGACTCCAAGTCGAATGAGTCAAGAACACCTTCTTGAAGAAGTTTCTTGATGCGTTTGACGTTAATGTGGCCAAGACGACAATGCCACAAGTAGGTTTGATTCAACTCCATGGTCTTAGCCCTATTGGCGGTATCGTTAATGTTATAAACTTGTTTTTCTAGAAAAAGCACATAAAGACCATTTTCTGAATATGCCTTACCATATAAAACATTGTCGAAATAAAATGAATAACTATTGTTCTTAATTCGAAATTCAAAACCTTTGGCGTCCAACGCCAAAATTGAAATAATGTTTTTGGTAATTCTAGGAACATGATAGCAATTTTCAAGTTCTAAAACAAGCCCAGAGGGCAAAGAAAAACTGAGAGTTCCAACAGATTGGAAGACATCCTTGCTCCATTGCCGACCCGAAGCTCGACCTCTCCCTTCTCTGGCCTCCTATTTATCCTTAGTCCTTGAGCATTGGAACAAAGGTGTGAGAAACATCCAGTATCTAATACCCATGATGTTTTTCTAGCGAAGTTTAAGTCTATAACAAAAATACCTGATGAAGAAGCAACGGTGCCGTTCTTCTTATCTTCCTTGAAATTGAGGCACTCCCGCTTCCAATGTCCCTTTTTCTTGCAGTAGAAACATTCGAAATCGGATTTAGAAGAGGCTACCTTCTTGTCCTTGCCACTCTTAGCAGCACTCGACTTAGGCGGAAAATTCTTCTTCTTTTTCCCTTTAAAGCTTCTCTTCTTGCCCGAGCGCTTAAATGGCTTGCCCTTTCTCACCATGAGCATGTCATGCTTTCCCTCATCTTTGAGGGTTTGCTCGGTCTGCTTCAAAATATAATGAAGCTCGGTGAGATTTTTCTCCATGCTATGCATATTATAGTTCATGTTGAACTGATCATAGCCTTTATGCAACGAATGGAGAATAATGTCAATTGCCATCTCGGTTGAACACCCAACATCGAGCCTTTCCATGTTCTCAAATAATCCAATCATTTTAAGAACATGCAGGCTGACTGGCTTTCCTTTCTTGAGCTTGCTCTCAAGGATCTTCCTGTGGGTTTCGAACCTTTTAGTTCAGGCCTGCTCTTGAAACATATTTTGAAGCTCAGATATGATCTCAAAAGCCGTCTCCTTTTCAAAGAAAGTCTTTTGAAGGTCCGGAGACATAGTGGCCAACATGATGCATTTGACATCCCGATTGGCACTTTACCATCGTTTAACGACAGCCTGGGTGACCTCCTCATTGGGAGAGTCGGGCATTTCTTCATCAGGGACGTATTCCTTTTTCTCTTGCATGAGAACAATACGCAAATTCATTTGCCAATCAAGAAAATTTGGCCCACTCAACTTCTCCTTGTCGAGAATTGAGCGTAATGAAAACTGGTTGCTTGAGTTACTTGCAGACATGTTTCTACAATTGAAAGAATTTGAAATGAAAAACCATTCATAAACCAATAAGTTTGAAATTTAAAGCGTTCATGCAAATTTTCAATCTTATTGAGCATTTTATCCACGCTTTAACATTAGTCCCTTTTAGGCGAGAATAAAATGATTCCAAGATCCCAAAAATCAAAAGGTGATTATGCATGCTTTTGCTTGTCTTAACACTTAATATTTTAGGGTAAGCAATCTAATTGCTAATAGCTCCAAGCTACTCTTGGTTCAATAAAACGTCGCATCTAATGCTTCTTTTACATTTTATCTCCATTACCGCGACATCTAAGGACTCCTTACTGATATCGTTAAGCTTAACCAAGACAACTTGTATACCTAGTATACCTTACGTTCCTAGGGAAGTAGTGATGCTTCGCTTTGGCGTAGCCCATCACATACGCGCATTAGTTTGGTAAGTGTTGTTCTTAGAATGGCATAATTTTGCTCAATATTTTAGGGACCTAGGGTTTCTATGTTAATTGATTTAAGTGAACTCAATTAATCATCGCAACATTTGAAATCCTAAACATGCACCTTACATATCATTCAAATATATAAAAACAATTATATATAGAAAACATGAAATAAGATGCATTTGGCAACTAGCATGACCCCTTGAAATCTTCAAATCTTCAAGAGTCTTCATCTTGGCTCGTCTTCATAGAAACGTCGTCTTGAGACATCTTCGCCAAAATAAAATTACTAGCTACTACGACTAGGATTAATCTAAATATTAAGGTACAAAAATACTCAACAGTATGCAGACCGTATTTAGATTTAAAAAAATACAAAACGCATTGCAGTCCGTATTTACTATCCTAATCAGGCCCCACTAGTTGCCATTTTCACGAAACCTGAGAAACAATATAATTTCCATTCATCCATTTACTATATGTGAATGGCCCGTGCATTTTACAACGAAAAACAAGTAACAATGCATAACGCGCGCGAACTAGTAACTAACTTAGGTGGTTAATCCAATTAACACGCCTAATTAAAACTAGTCAAAGTTGTTTAACATTTTATGTGATTGAGACGCAATTATACCATGCAATTAACGAAACTCCCGCTAAATTCCGAATCCAATTTTTTTAATCAAGCCGGTTAACCCAAATTTTGTCAAAATTAAAATTTTGCAAGAGCCGCAAAAATCGAGGTCTAACCTTGTTAAAATAATTAAATAAATTAACAACGACTGGGTGCTAGCATGCTCGCCTATCGCAACACGCCATGCTAGCTGCTCGCTGGCGTTGGCAGCAATTGGCTGGCTGGTTGGGGCTTGCTGCCTCGTTACCCAGCAGCACGCAAAGCACTCCAGCAGCCTGAGGCCACGCATCCAGCCATTAGCCCGCAACACTCCTCGCCACACACAACAGCAACACCTCAAGGCAAATCCCCCTGTGTGCATCATAGGCAGCCACATGTGGGCAGCGTGGGCAGCCCGGCTAGCCTTGGTGGCGCTTGGGTGTTTTTGCCTCGATTTGCGTGCCATTTCTCAGGATTTTAATCCCGATTTACGTGTGACATAAAATTAATCCTAAATTTATTTTAGAATCAATTTAGGGCAAAATGAAATAAAATAAGTCCAACTTAATTTAAACTCAATTTTAATTGTGCACAAGCCTAAATCATCCAAAATTACCTTTGAAATAATTTAGGTCTTTCTGGATGCTTTAAAATTAAAGGGCTACACCCATAATTAATTTAACCAAGTAAACAATTAAATATTTAATCTTTGAAATTTTAGGGGCTTCAAAATTGCAAGTTCACCATAAACATTCACACTTAAAGCAATTTATTTGCAATAATGTGAAAAATACAAGTTTATGTGAAAAGTAAACACACCAAATTAAGCACCAATTATGACTTCATAAACATGCTTAATGAGGTTTATAATTGTAGTAGATTAGGGATGCAACCATACATTTAATCTACCTTCATCATGCAATAATTAATCAAGGTTAAAAGATTCAAAAAATTTCGTCAAAAACGAAAAAACCCCTCGAAAAACATATTTATGGGTGGATTTTGGCTTTTGGACAACCCTAAAAGTACCAGAAATGATTTAGAACATCGATCCCACCAAAAAATCACTATTTTTGAGTCGAAATCTGGGTTCATCAGCCAAAATTAGAAAATAATACGAGATTAAAAATAATTAAAACGAGCTTCTAATCCAATTATAAAGCACAACAGGAAATTTAAATCCATTTTAAATCACCTTAATTAATTATTAGTCACAATAATTAAAGTGAGCGCGGCTCCGATACCCCTGTTGGGTTTCGAAGGGAAACCCACTAAAGACCAGCACACTAATTAAAGCGACTAAGCATGCAATCACTAATTAAACAACAAATAAGTGAGAGAAAGAAAAGACATTCTTACCCTTGTCGCGTGCTTGGGCATACGCATGGCTAAGCGCTGCTATTTCCTAGTGCCTTGCTAGCGAGGCACACGCACACGCATGGTGTTCTGCGATGCTGTGCTAGCAAGGCTGCTAAAGCCTAGCACCACGCATAGCACAGCACGCCTAGCATGCTACTATGCGATGGTGCTATGCTAGCGATGGTGCGACGAGTAATGCTACGCCTTGCCTAGCGCTAGCGCCTAGCATGCTAGCAAGGCCTAGCCTTGCGATGCTTGGGCGCATGGCTGGCTAGCACACACGCAAGGACCCTAGCACGCCTAGCATGCTAGGCTTGCGATGGATCTCGCCTAGCCTAGCACTCACATGGCTAGGCCAATGCGAGGCTACGGCTAGGCTTGAACTTGTAACTTGATTGATTTTACGTCTCGTCAAATTCTAAATTCGACTCGACTTGCGACGTTCGATCTCAACGCTCTAAGCTCGATATTTGACGTCTTTGTTCGTAAAACTCCGACGATTCATCAAATCTTTTGGATTGATTCGTCGTCTCGGATCGGTTGTTCGATTGGGTTCGACTCGAAGGGTTCAGTCAAGATTAAGTTGTAATATTAATTGTACATTAATATTACTTATCGAAAGCGACCTCCACCTAGGCATTCCGATCACTTGACCATACTGAAGAATTAGCTATCCGATAATTTTGAACCCTCTATCGGAATAATACACTTGTTGGAAGGACACCATTCCTTTCAATTATGTACCATCTCAGAAATGGACTATGTTGTTCCTGATGTAGTTTCAACGTGGATCTCCACTTCCTGGTCTTGGATCGTCATAGAAGAATGTGTTTATTCAGGCAAAGATTCTGGATGTAGATTTGATATAGGGTCAATTTTTCCTTGTTCAGCACCATCTTGGACAGCTTTGCCCTTGCCTTGAATAGCAACAAAAGGTTATTTTGGCTCAGGTTTAAACTCTAAAGTCACAGGAAATGGGTCAGACACTAAGGGGGCATCGACTTTGGCATTAGCATCAACAGTTTTAGCAGGTTATTTTGCTAGTATAGTGGCAGAGGCTTTGGATTGACGAGAAGAAACTGAATTTGTTCTTGAAATAGAAGTCTTTTGGCACATTTGATTGTCTAGGACTTGCTTGTACACCCACATCACCTTCAATGTGCGAAGCTTTTGGTTCACCACTAGATCCTTGTGGTTCACCACCAGATGATGGATTTTTCCCCAACTGCTTTTTGTCTGAAACAACACTCTGGTCCTTAATTGGGTCATCATCACCTTTTCTGTTCTTCTTTCCATGACCTTGACTTGTTGGAGGAGAAGGTATAGGATCACGGGGTAGCGGTTTCTCTAATGACAGCAGGCTTGAAGCATCAGTTTTCTCTAAGAGATATGGAGTTCTTGTTGTATTCCCTAGCTCTTCTTCATCACTATCAATCGAAACAGGGTTAGAAGGGGTGGTCTTTTCTTGAGACTTTCATTTCTTTTTAGTGTTGGGAGTCAGACCTGACATGAAAGAAATCATAGTGAGTAACAAGGTACAAGAAGCTCGGACAAATCGCTAGTAGAAAAAATGACAAAGGCACCCCACCTTTGTCACTGATTTTTGGAAACCAGTGGTTAAAAAACGGGCGGGATTGGAAAACAAGCTTTTGGCACCGATTCCAGCCAAACCGGTGGCAAATTATCTTTTTGGCACCAGTTTAAACCAGTGCCAAATAAAAAAGATATTTTTTTATAAAAAAAAAGGGGAGAAAGGGATTTGGCACTGGTTCGGTTCGAACCAATGCTAAACCTATTGTAATATAAAAATAAAAAAAACCCGGATATACTCTTTCTTTCTCTTGCTTTCATTTCCTCGATCTTTCCTCCTATCTCATCTAATCTGCCTCTCTCTCTCCTCCATTGAAGCGTACTCGAATTTCTCCATTGAAGGAGCTTCTGAGCTTTCTCTAAGCACTTTCCTCAAACTCCTTCTCTCTCCTTTGATCTCCTTTTCCATAACCGCTACTTTCCCTTTCCTTTCTTCTCTCTTTCGATCTCCTTCTCCTTCTCTCTTTCTACAATATTGGAGGTTAGGGTTTCTGGGTTCGTCTACTTTGAATCAAATCGATGTGCTTGCGTCTTCAACAACAACAAATTTGAATCAATTTTGAACCAAAAATCAGAAATTCGAAGTTAGGGTTTCTTGGTTATTTAGTTTTGCGTTATATTTTGGTCTTTTGGTCCAATTATTCATTTTGAGTTATTTTAGTTGAAAACCCCAGTGATTTTCGTTTTGTTCGTATGTTTGGTTGTTTTATCAAATTCGCTCAGATGTTTGTCATGATTGAGCTTTTTAGTTGATCTGGACTTTGATTGATGTTCTTTGTTATAGATTTGATTGAAAATTTTGTATAATTGAGTCGATATAATTGAGTGAAGTTGAGTTTGGTTGATTCACGAGAAATATGTGATTTTTAGGGTTGCTAATTATGCCTGGTTATTGATTTTGATTAGTAGTTAAGTTGAGTTGGTGGAATTTATTGGAATTTGCGAATTGGAAGTAGTTTAGTTCAAGTGATACTAAATTATGATCTGTAAATTCAATAAAATTAGGACGAATTCTACCTTTGTTTGAGGTGAAACTTGAAAGTAATGGTGTCCTTCCAACAAGTGTATTATTCCGATAGAGGGTTTAGAATTATCGGAAAGCTAATTCTTCACTAAGGTCAAGTGATCGGAATGTCTAGGTGGAGACCGCTTCCAATCAGTAATATTAATGTACAATTAATATTACAACTTAATCTTGACTGAACCCTTTGGGTCGAACCCAATCGAGCAACCGATCCGAGACGACGAATCAATCCGAAGGATTTGATGAGTCGTCGGAGTTTTACGAACAAAGACGTCGGATATCGAGCTTAAAGCGTCGAGATCGAGCGTCGCAAGTCGAGACGGGAAAAATCAACAAGCAACAAGTTCGAGCGTAGCCGTAGCATCACATTGGCCTAGCCAAGTGGACGTTAGGCTAGCTCGAGCTAGCATGCACTATGCGTGCTAGGTGCACCATGTGTGTGCTAGGCGCACCGTGCATGCTAGGCACATCTTGCGTGCTAGGCGCACAGCACACCATCGTAAAGCTGGGAACTTGCGTGTGTGTGTGCATCGCTAGCTCTAGGCTCATGGCAGCACCATCGCAGCACCATGCGAGCTTGAGTTCGTGCATACGCATAGCACAACACTATCGCATGGATAGGCCAGTGCGTGTGTGCGTGCCATCGCAGCAGTAGCATGATTTGCTTGCTTGCTTGTGTGCGTGCCTTCGCATGGCAGCAGCTAGGAGCCTCGCACAGGCAGCAGGTTGCCAGCAGCGGGGGCCTCGCCCAGCGCCTAGCATCCAGCATCATGCATGGCTCGCTAGCAGCACGCATGTGCTAGCTGTGCTGGCTGGTGCGCGTGATTCGTGCTAGCTGTGCATGCTGGCAGTGCATGCTAGGCAGCTAGGCTGGCAGCCAGCTCCTCCCGTTGCTTGATGGCGGTTTGTGAGAGGTGGGGACCAATGCTTGGAGCAAAGCCTTGGGGAGCAAGGCAATGGTCCCCCTCCATTGGTGGTCCACACCTAACCTCTCCTCACCATGTGACACTTGTTGATTATCTATTGCTTGTCATTTTATGATTGAAATGCAAATTCTCCCACATTGGTGGGAGAATGAAAAATCAAGTAGCATTCCCTTATAAATACCCAAGTGGTGGGCATATGGGAAGACACTTGAGTAGAACTCAATGAGGCATCTCCCATTAGGTGAGAAAACCTCTAAGTTCGTAAAACTCCAGTTTTTATTTGGTCGGGTCCCGACTAACCTTCGGGACTCGGACCGTTTTGGTCGGGTTCGTGGGTACGAGCCGTTGGAGGCGGTCACGATTGTGACGCTCGAGCTTTCGAAGTAAGAGTTCGATTCGCGAGCGAAGCACGTGTTGAGGGTAAGAATGTCTTTTCTCCTTCTCTCTTTATGTTGTTAATTATGTGATTAAATATTTAGTTGCTTTAATTAGTGAGCGGGTCTTGGGTGGGTTTCCCTTCCGCGTAGCGTTGGACGCTACGAAACCCAACAACGGTATCGGAGCCGCGCTCACTTTAATTATTGTGACTAATAATTAATTAAGGTGATTTAAATTGGATTTAAATTTCTAGTTATGCTTTCTAATTTGATTAGAAGCTCGTTTTAATTAATTTTAATCTCGTATTTTTATAATTTTGGCTGATGAACCCAGATTTTGACTCAAAAATAGTGATTTTTTTGGTAGAATTAACGTTCTAAATCGTTTCTGACCCTTTTAAATAGGAATGTCCAGAAGCCAAAATCCACCCAGAAATATGTTTTTCGAGGGGGTTTTCGTTTTTGACGAAAAATTTTAAATCTTTTAACCTTAATTAATTATTGCATGATGAAGGTAGATTAAATGTATGGTTGCATCCCTAATCTACTGCAATTATAAACCTCATTAAGCATGTTTATGAAGTCATAATTGGTGCTTAATTTGGTGTGTTCACTTTTCACATAAACTTGTATTTTTCACATTATTGCAAATAAATTACTTTGAGTGTGAATGTTTATGGTGAACTTGCAATTTTGAAGCCCCTAAAAATTTCAAAGATCCAATCTTTAATTGTTTATTTGGTTGGAACTTTGATTACTAAATTCCATGTTGAATTAAATTTTGGATTTAATCATTTTTGTGTTGATTAAAGTCCTTAAAGTTCAAAACTTGTGATTGAATTTTTATCAATCTTCATATTGGAAGATGTAATTTTTCAATTTTACACAAGTTATTGTTGGAAAAAAATTTCATTGGATGAAAGGGTTTAATTTTCCAAACCCCTTAATTTTGTCAAATCTCATTATTAATTTACATTTGATTAAATTAATTATGAGTGTAGCCCTTCAATTTTGAAGCATCAAGATAGACCTAAATTAATTTAAAGAATGGTTCTTGAATAATTTAGGCTTGTGCACTATTTAAATTGAATTTAATTAAGTTGGACTTGATTTAATTTCATTTTTCCCTAAATTGATTCTAAAATTAATTTAGAATTAATTTTATGTCACACGAATATCGGGAATAAAATCCCGAAATAATAGCACGCAAATCGAGGTAAAATCAGCCAAACGACACCAAGGCTAGCCGGGCTGCTCACGCAACCCACATGTAGCTGCCTTAACGCGCATGGTGGTGCTCCCACCTTGAAGCGTTGTGGCTGTGTGGCAAGGGTAGTAGTGCGCAAGGGTATGCTTGTGGCTTGTGGTGCATGGCTGCTGGGATGCTCCCATAGCTGCTGGGCAGCAAGGCAGGGAGCCCCAAGCAATCCCAGCCACACCAACCTGCACGCATGCTAGCATGCGCAGCATGCTGCGATGCGTGCTTGTGCTGGCAAGCGCAGCAGTTCCTTGTTGGGCATGCTGCCAGCGCCCAAGCAGCCCCAGCCGTAGCCTAGGTGCCTAGCAAGCCTAACCCATGGATAGGATGCTAGGAACTTGGTTAAGAGTAGGATGATTTTATCAATGCATGGGCTATGCGTTTTGCAAAATTTTGCCGTCTTAATTTCATTTAATTATTTTAACAAGGCTAGGCCTCGATTTTTCCGGCTCTTGCAAAATTTTAATTTTGACAAAATTTGGGTTAAACGGCTTAATTAATTGGATTAATTAAGTTAAATGCGGAATTTAGTGGGAGCTTCGTTAATTGCATTATATAATTGCGTCTTAATCACATAAAATGTTTAACAACTTTGACTAAGTTTTAATTAGGCGCGTTAATCGGATTAACCACCTAAGTTAGTTACTAGTTTGCGCGTGGTGTGCATTGTTACTTGTTTTTCGTTGTAAAATACATGGGCCATTCACATATAGTGAATGGATGAATGGAAGATATATTGTTTCACAGGTTTCGTGAAAATGGCAACTAGTGGGGCCCGATTAGGATAGTAAATACGAACTACGATCCGTTATGTATTTTTATAAATCTAAATACGGTCTGCGTACTGTTGCGTATTTTTGTACCTTAATATTTAGATTGATCCTAGTCGTAGTAGCTAGTAGTTTTATTTTGGCAAAGATGTCTCAAGACGGCGTTTCGATGAAGACGAGCCAAGATGAAGGCCCTTGAAGGTTTGAAGATTTCAAGGGGTCATGCTAGTTGCCAAATGCATCTATCTTATACTTTATATATATTGTTATGCTTATATATATATATTTGAATGCTAGATGCATGTTTAGGATACAAATGTTGCGATGATTAATTAAGTTCACTTACATCAACCAACCTAGAAACCCTAGGTCCCTTAAAATATTGAGCTAAAATTTTCCGTTCCAAGAACAACACTTACCGAACTAATCACTAGTAGAAAAATCGAAAAAGCCACCCCCCTTTTGCCACCGGTTCTTAAAAACCGGCGGGAAAAATAGTGGGCTTGATTTTGGATAATCACTTTTGCCACCGGTTCCTAAAAACCCGGTGCCAAATCCTAATTGTTTTTGTAAAAAAAAAAAAAAAAAAAAAAAAAAAAAAAAAAAAAGGAGAAAAACAGATTTGCCACCGGTTCAACCCAAACCGGTGGGGAAAGGTGCTTTTAGCAGCGGTTCGAACCGGTGGCATTTTAAAAAAAAAAAAAACCCGCCTTATACTACCTTCTTTTTCCTTCGTTCAGCACTATTCCATTCAATTCGCATTCCCCATCCCCTGCTTTCCCAATTGTTGTTCTTCTCGCCTCCATTACTGCAACTTCATCAATTATTCTTCCTCTCTCGTTCTCGCCTACATACGACCCTCACCATTGTTCTCGTCCTTCCTGTCGTCCTCCATTGAAGCGCATTCTGGGTTTCTCACCTCCATTGCCGCGCAACTCTTCTCTTTCTCTCCATAACTCTCCTCCATTGAAGCGCATTCTGTCGAGCTTTCTTACCTCCATTGAAGCACATTCTGACTTTCCAACTGCATTGTAGCAGCTTTGAGGTATTATTGATTAATTTCGCAATCTAGGGTTAGTCGTTGATTTAGGGTTTTATGTTCTTTGTGGTTTGCTTTAATTAATTTTTGTTCTTTATGTTCAACCTTTACGTAATGCATCCATACAACAATAATGACATGGCCTTTTCCTTTGTTAAGTTCAAAATTGAATAGATGACTAGTTATTTGTACTGAACTTAAACTAGGTATATTCAAGATATTGAACATTTGAACCCCAACATGCTAAATGCTGCTAGTATCAAAATTTGATTTCAGAAAGCAATTTATAGCAGTAGTATCAAAGTTTAAGTCAAATAAACCTCAATTATTGCTTCAGCTTATATTGCAGTTACATATGTCAATTTTAATGCATACTTGAAAACAGAACAGCAAGTATAGGTTGAGTGGATTGCAGAGAGATTGAGAGTGACGTTACCAGAATCCAGCCAGCAGTAGCATTATTTTATAGGCAATTGAGAGTGACGTGTGATTAAGGAGAGAGATCGAAACAGGGGGAGGATGACAAGAGTTAAAGAGTGAGTGAAAATGAGGACCTGGTTAGTTAGTTTGTTGTAGACTTGAGGTGGCTGTGTGGCATTTCTGCATCGATGAGGTGGTTATTTGAGACTGATCAACAGTGGAGGGGCTTTGGTGATGGCCATGGAAGGTGGTGGGATGAGCTCAATGGGGGTGAGGCGTAAAAAACAAAAAAGGAAGTTTAAAAGTCACTAGGAACCAATTTAGGAATATACCCACCAAAGGATCGATTGTTATCAGTTAACTAAAAGGCAGGACATATTTGAAATTACCAAAGGTAGAATTATTAATATCAAACTCCTTATATTAAACAAAGGTAAATGATCCAAAATGTATTTTGTAACTTCAACTACACAGGGCGCAAAACAAAACCAAAAAGAAAAAGGTGGGCTCAAGCTCAATCTTGATACAACTTATTAAGTGCATAGGTCATTCTCCTGCATTCTTATAGAATTGACTGATTTTTCATCCTATAGCTTCAATTGTTTATATACTGGTAATTGTATACCAATGACCAATCTAGTCCAAAATCCTCATTGAAAGATTCCTTCATACTCTATGGTAAGACATACCCAATTAACGAACACCATGAGTTCCTGAAGCCCTGAACCTCCTTTCCTCTTTTGTAAAATTACACTGTATGACTCATCAAGATATCAAGTACTATCTCATCACTAGGTCATCCGCAAAAGATTTTGTCCTATCACTTTGAAAGCTAGTATCAAAAGTTTAGGGTAGTGGTGCACCATGGATGATCTATGTCATGGGGAGGGGAGGTGATTTGAGTTTTGGTGGGGGGTGAAGAAGATCAGATGTGGCTGGGTGGTTTAAGGGTAAAAGGTAGGGCATCAAAGGGAAGGGGAGGGGCGGCTGGGTGTTTTCGTTGGTTAGACCATGGTGGTGCAGTGGTGGTTTTAATTTGGTTTTGAGGATATAACCATGATTAATCTACTTTAAGTTAATTATTTGAGAATTACCTTAATACATCTAGATTAAACAAAAGTTATAAATCCAATGGCCTATATGGTATTGGACATTTCATTTGAAATGATGGGTTTAGCCTAATTCACATGATTGGGAATAACAGGTATTTGCATTTGAATTTGATCAAAATTCTAGCCTTTTTACCTCTTAACATGTCATTTTTACCTAGTTAGAGGCAGCTAAGCCTTGAAATCACATTAAAAGAGCAAGTCAAGTGTTTTAAGACGCAATTTCATTCAAAATGGCCGAAATAAGGCCTATATCACTACATGTATGCCTATTTTCTATATTTTTTATCAAAATAGCTAATTTTTCCTTGACTGTGTCATTATTACCTATTTAGGGGCATATAAGGCTTGAAATCACATTAAAAGAGCAAGTCAAGTGTTTTAAGACGCAATTTCATTCAAAATGGCCGAAATAAGGCCTATATCACTACATGTATGCCTATTTTCTATGTTTTTGATCAAAATAGCCCATTCTTCCTCTTAACATGTCATTATTACCTAGTTAGAGGCATCTAAGGCTTGAAATCACATTAAAAGAGCAATTCAAGTGTTTTAAGACGCAATTTCATTCAAAATGGCCGAAATAAGGCCTATATCACTACATGTATGCCTATTTTCTATGTTTTTGATCAAAATAGCTCATTCTTCCTCTTAACATGTCATTATTACCTAGTTATAGGCATCTAAGGCTTGAAATCACATTAAAAGAGCAAGTCAAGTGTTTTAAGACGCAATTTCATTCAAAATGGCCGAAATAAGGCCTATATCACTACATGTATGCCTATTTTCTATGTTTTTTATCAAAATAGCTCATTCTTCCTCTTAACATGTCATTATTACCTAGTTAGAGGCATATAAGGCTTGAAATCACATTAAAAGAGCAATTCACGTGTTTTAAGACGCAATTTCATTCAAAATGGCCGAAATAAGGCCTATATCACTACATGTATGCCTAATTTCTATGTTTTTTTATCAAAATAGCTCATTCTTCCTCTTAACATGTCATTTTTACCTAGTTAGAGGCAGCTAGGCTTGAAATCACATTAAAAGAGCATTTGAATGGTTTTGGGACTCAATTTCATTAAAAAATGGCCGAAATAAGGCCTATATCACTACATGTATGCCTATTTTCTATGTTTTTGATCAAAATAGCTCATTCTTCCTCTTAACATGTCATTTTTACCTAGTTAGAGGCAGCTAGGCTTGAAATCACATTAAAAGAGAAAGTCAAGTGTTTTAAGACGCAATTTCATTCAAAATGGCCGAAATAAGGCCTATATCACTACATGTATGCCTATTTTCTAATCCATAGCATTTGAAATCCATTCCCATAGATAATCATTTCTAATCCAAAAAATTGCTCTCCTCGACTCTCTCTCCTCCTCTCAGCCACCATTAAATGCAGAAAGCAAGCTTAGCTTGACAGTGCTTCCTCAAAAATTTAAAAAAACTAGTGATTAGCAATTGTTAGTTTGGTTAATGATGCGTTATTCTTTAGCAATGTATGTAGGTATTAATTACTTACTAACTTATGTTTTTTCTTTTTAATTTTTTTATAGATTCATATGTGAATTGAAGCAAAATTTTAGCTTGAAGACTACAAATTTAGCTCAATTGTGGTATGAATTAAAAACTTAGTCTATGTTTCTTTTTCTTGATTCATGATGAAAGTTTTCTCATTCCATTACAACTTGTGTATTGTTTTAATGACAAATAAATACCATAATATATAAATGCTTGCATCATCATAGGCCTAGATACCCGTTCAAGGCTTTCTCATTAGGAGAAAGTCTTGAATAGTCCCCGGTTGGGACTGTTCTTGAACGTTTGCTCTCACTTAGGTGGTGAATGTATGTCTTCTTTTTTCGATTTTAAGGAACATCTTGGCTTAGCATTTCCTCGATCACCATGTTCTCTGGGTACATATGTGGGTAAGTTATTACCTACATCGTGTACTTGGAGAACTGAGGGGAAATGCTGCCGGATTTTCCGTAAAATTGGAAAGTCGACATACATTCACTAGTGAGAGTAAACGTTCAAGGATGGGTTAGGTTGGAGCGATAAGGACCCTTTGGAAGCATATATGCATTATTGTATCTATATGAATGTTATATGCATGGTGTGTGTTTGAATTTGATTTACATATATAATAGATGTAGCAATTATACATTATTCGTAATATGTTGCCATGTTTAGAGGCAATTTACTTAATGGATGAGGTGGATGAGGTGGAGGATGAAGGGGTGAATGAAATGATGCGTGGTGTTGAAGGTGACGTGTTTGAGTCGTTATCGGAGGCTTCTAAAAAGCCTTTGTATCCTGGGTGCAAAAAATACTCCAAACTATCAGCTGTGCTAACACTGTTTAACATTAAGCCGAAGCATGGGTGGACGAGCAACAGTTTTACGTCTTTGTTGACCGTGTTAAGTGAGATGTTGCCTGACGAGAATGAAATTCCTAAGTCATACTATTATGCAAAGAAGCTCATGTGTCCATTTGATTTGGAGTATAAGAAGATACATGCATGTCCTAATGATTGTATTCTTTACCAAAATGAATATGAACAATTGGAGGAGTGTCCGCGATGCAAGAAGTCGCGCTACAAGCGCATGAGTTGCAATGCTGGTACGAAGGGACCTCCTGCGAAGGTGTTGTGGTATCTTCCCATCATTCCAAGGTTTAAGCGTCTTTTCTCAACACCAAAAGACGCAAAAAACTTGAGGTGGCATGCAGAGGGAAGAAAGAAAAACAGAATGCTGAAGCATCCAGCCGACTCCCCGCAATGGAAGAACATTGATATGAAGTTTGGTGAATTTGGTGATGAAGTCAGAAATTTGAGGCTTGGGTTGTGCACGGACGGGATGAATCCATTTGGCACTCTTAGTACCCAGCACAGCACATGGCCGGTACTTTTAGTGATCTACAATTTGCCTCCTTGGTTGTGCATGAAACGTAAGTATGTAATGCTTTCACTACTAATAACTGGGCCAAGGCAACCTGGAAACGATATAGATGTTTATCTTGCGCCACTTGTTGACGATTTGAGAAAGATGTTGGACGAAGGGGTTTCCGTGTTTGATGCTCATAAAAATGAGATGTTCACCTTGCGTGCATGAAAGCATAGAAAAGGCAACTAGGTAAAAATGACATGTTAAGAGGAAGAATGAGCTATTTTGATCAAATACATAGAAAATAGGCATACATGTAGTGATATAGGCCTTATTTCGGCCATTTTGAATGAAATTGCAACTTAAAACACTTGACTTGATCTTTTAATGTGATTTCAAGCCTTAGATGCCTCTAACTAGGTAATAATGACATGTTAAGAGGAAGAATTAGCTATTTTGATCAAAAACATAGAAAATAGGCATACATGTAGTGATATAGGCCTTATTTCGGCCATTTTGAATGAAATTGCGTCTTAAAACACTTGACTTGCTCTTTTAATGTGATTTCAATCCTTAGCTGCCTATAACTAGGTAAAAATGACATGTTAAGAGGAAGAATGAGCTATTTCGATCAAAAACATAGAAAATAGGCATACATGAAGTGATATAGGCCTTATTTCGGCCATTTTGAATGAAATTGCGTCTTAAAACACTTGACTTCCTCTTTTAATGTCATTTCAAGCCTTAGATGCCTCAAACTAGGTAAAAATGACATGTTAAGAGGAATAATGAGCTATTTTGATCAAAAACATAGAAAATAGGCATACATGTAGTGATATAGCCCTTATTTCGGCCATTTTGAATGAAATTGCGTCTTAAAACACTTGACTTGCTCTTTTAATGTTATTTCAAGCCTTAGCTGCCTCTAACTAGGTAAAAATGACATTTTAAGAGGAAGAATGAGCTATTTTGATCAAAAACATAGAAAAGAGGCATACATGTAGTGATATAGGCCATATTTCGGCCATTTTAAATGAAATTGCGACTTAAAACACTTGACTTGCTCTTTTAATGTGATTTCAAGCCTTAGATGCCTCTAAGTAGGTAAAAATGACATGTTAAGAGGAAGAATGAGCTATTTTGATAAAAAAAATATAGAAAATAGGCATACAAGTAGAGATATAGGCCTTATTTCGGCCATTTTGATTGAAATTGCGTCCCAAAACCATTCAAATGCTCTTTTTATGTGATTTCAAGCCTTAGCTGCCTCTAACTAGGTAATAATGACATTTTAAGAGGAAGAATGAGCTAATTTGATCAAAAATATAGAAAATAGGCATACAAGTAGTGATATAGGCCTTGTTCGGGCCCTTTTGGTTGAAAATGCGTCTTAAAGCACTTGACTTGTTCTTTTAATGTGATTTAAAGATTTAGCTGCCTCTAACTAGGTAATAATGACATGTTAAGAGGAAGAATGAGCTATTTTGATCAAATACATAGAAAATAGGCATACATGTAGTGATATAGGCCTTATTTCAGCCATTTTGAATGAAATTGCGACTTAAAAACACTTGACTTGCTCTTTTAATGTGATTTCAAGACTTATATGCCTCTAACTAGGTAATAATGACATGTTAAGAGGAAGAATTAGCTATTTTGATCAAAACCATAGAAAATAGGCATACATGTAGTAATATAGGCCTTATTTCGGCCATTTTGAATGAAATTGCGTCTTAAAACACTTGACTTGCTCTTTTAATGTGATTTAAAGCCTTAGATGCCTCTCACTAGGTCACAATGACATGGTAAGAGGAAGAATTAGCTATTTTGATCAAAAACATAGAAAATAGGGATACATGTAATAATATAGGCCTTATTTCGGGCATTTTGAATGAAATTGCGACTTAAAACACTTGACTTGCTGTTTTAATGTGATTTCAAGCCTTAGATGCCTCTAAATAGGTAATAATGACATGTTAAGAGGAAGAATTAGCTATTTTGATCAAAAATATAGAAAATAGGCATACATGTAGTGATATAGGCCTTATTTCGGCCATTTTGAATGAAATTGCGTCTTAAAACACTTGACTTGCTCTTTTAATGTGATTTCAAGCCTTAGCTGCATCTAACTAGGTACAAATGACATGTTAAGAGGAAGAATGAGCTATTTTGATCAAATACATAGAAAATAGGCATACATGTAGTAATATAGGACTTATTTCGGCCATTTTGAATGAAATTGCGACTTAAAACACTTGACTTGCTCTTTTAATGTGATTTCAAGCCTTATATGCCTCTAACTAGGTAATAATGACATGTTAAGAGGAAGAATTAGCTATTTTGATTAAATTCATAGAAAATAGGCATACATGTAGTAATATAGGCCTTATTTTGGCCATTTTGAATGAAATTGCGACTTAAAACACTTGACTTGCTCTTTTAATGTGATTTCAAGCCTTATATGCCTCTAACTAGGTAATAATGACATGTTAAGAGGAAGAATTATCTATTTTGATCAAAAATATAGAAAATAGGCATACATGTAGTGATATAGGCCTTATTTCGGCCATTTTGAATGAAATTGCGTCTTAAAACGCTTGACTTTCTCTTTTAATGTGATTTCAAGCCTTAGATGCCTCTAACTAGGTAAAAATGACATGTTAAGAGGAAGAAAGTAATATTTTGATCAAAAATATAGAAAATAGGCATACTAGTAGAGATATAGGCCTTATTTCGGCCATTTTGAATGAAATTGCGTCATAAAACACTTGACTTGCTCTTTTAATGTGATTTCAAGCCTTAGATGCCTCTCACTAGGTCACAATGACATGGTAAGAGGAAGAATTAGCTTTTTTGATCAAAAACATAGAAAATAGGCATACATGTAGTACTATAGGCCTTATTTCGGGCATTTTGAATGAAATTGCGACTTAAAACACTTGACTTGCTCATTTAATGTGGTTTCAAGCCTTAGATGCCTCTAACTAGGTAATAATGACATGTTAAGGGGAAGAATTAGCTATTTTGATCAAAAATATAGAAAATAGGCATACATGTAGTGATATAGGCCTTATTTCGGCCATTTTCAATGAAATTGCGTCTTAAAACACTTGACTTGCTCTTTTAATGTGATTTCAAGACTTATATGCCTCTAACTAGGTAATAATGACATGTTAAGAGGAAGAATTAGCTATTTTGATCAAAACCATAGAAAATAGGCATACATGTAGTGATATAGGCCTTATTTCGGCCATTTTGAATGAAATTGCGTCTTAAAACACTTGACTTGCTCTTTTAATGTGATTTAAAGCCTTAGATGCCTCTCACTAGGTCACAATGACATGGTAAGAGGAAGAATTAGCTATTTTGATCAAAAACATAGAAAATAGGGATACATGTAATAATATAGGCCTTATTTCGGGCATTTTGAATGAAATTGCGACTTAAAACACTTGACTTGCTCTTTTAATGTGATTTTAAGCCTTATATGCCTCTAACTAGGTAATAATGACATGTTAAGAGGAAGAATGAGCTATTTTGATCAAATACATAGAAAATAGGCATACATGTAGTGATATAGGCCTTATTTCAGCCATTTTGAATGAAATTGCGACTTAAAACACTTGACTTGCTCTTTTAATGTGATTTAAAGACTTATATGCCTCTAACTAGGTAATAATGACATGTTAAGAGGAAGAATTAGCTATTTTGATCAAAACCATAGAAAATAGGCATACATGTAGTGATATAGGCCTTATTTCGGCCATTTTGAATGAAATTGCGTCTTAAAACACTTGACTTGCTCTTTTAATGTGATTTAAAGCCTTAGATGCCTCTCACTAGGTCACAATGACATGGTAAGAGGAAGAATTAGCTATTTTGATCAAAAACATAGAAAATAGGGATACATGTAATAATATAGGCCTTATTTCGGGCATTTTGAATGAAATTGCGACTTAAAACACTTGACTTGCTCTTTTAATGTGATTTTAAGCCTTATATGCCTCTAAATAGGTAATAATGACATGTTAAGAGGAAGAATTAGCTATTTTGATCAAAAATATAGAAAATAGGCATACATGTAGTGATATAGGCCTTATTTCGGCCATTTTGAATGAAATTGCGTCTTAAAACACTTGACTTGCTCTTTTAATGTGATATCAAGCCTTAGATGCCTCTAAATAGGTAAAAATTACATGTTAAGAGGAAGAAAGTGCTATTTTGATCAAAAATATAGAAAATAGGCATACTATTAGAGATATAGGCCTTATTTCGGCCATTTTGAATGAAATTGCGTCTTAAAACACTTGACTTGATCTTTTAATGTGATTTCAAGCCTTAGCTGCCTCTAACTAGGTAATAATGACATTTTAAGAAAACGAATGAGCTAATTTTATCAAAAATATAGAAAATAGGCATACAAGTAGTGATATAGGCCTTGTTCGGGGCCTTTTGGTTGAAAATGCGTCTTAAAGCACTTGACTTGTTCTTTTAATGTGATTTAAAGCTTTAGCTGCCTCTAAATAGGTAAAAATAACATGTTAAGAGGAAGAATGAGCTAGTTTGATCAAATACATAGAAAATAGGCATACATGTAGTGATATAGGCCTTATTTCAGCCATTTTGAATGAAATTGCGACTTAAAACACTTGACTTGCTCTTTTAATGTGATTTCAAGCCTTATATGCCTCTAACTAGGTAATAATGACATGTTAAGAGGAAGAATTAGCTATTTTGATCAAAACCATAGAAAATAGGCATACATGTAGTAATATAGGCCTTATTTCGGCCATTTTGAATGAAATTGCGTCTTAAAACACTTGACTTGCTCTTTTAATGTGATTTAAAGCCTTAGATGCCTCTCACTAGGTCACAATGACATGGTAAGAGGAAGAATTAGCTATTTTGATCAAAAACATAGAAAATAGGGATACATGTAATAATATAGGCCTTATTTCGGACATTTTGAATGAAATTGCGACTTAAAACACTTGACTTGCTCTTTTAATGTGATTTTAAGCCTTAGATGCCTCTAAATAGGTAATAATGACATGTTAAGAGGAAGAATTAGCTATTTTGATCAAAAATATAGAAAATAGGCATACATGTAGTGATATAGGCCTTATTTCGGCCATTTTGAATGAAATTGCGTCTTAAAACACTTGACTTGCTCTTTTAATGTGATTTCAAGCCTTAGATGCCTCTAAATAGGTAAAAATTACATGTTAAGAGGATGAAAGTGCTCTTTTGATCAAAAATATAGAAAATAGGCATACAAGTAGTTATATAGGCCTTGTTCGGGCCCTTTTGGTTGAAAATGCGTCTTAAAGCACTTGACTTGTTCTTTTAATGTGATTTAAAGATTTAGCTGCCTCTAACTAGGTAAAAATGACATGTTAAGAGGAAGAATGAGCTATTTTGATCAAATACATAGAAAATAGGCATACATGTAGTGATATATGCCTTATTTCAGCCATTTTGAATGAAATTGCGACTTAAAACACTTGACTTGCTCTTTTAATGTGATTTCAAGACTTATATGCCTCTAACTAGGTAATAATGACATGTTAAGAGGAAGAATTAGCTATTTTGAACAAAAACATAGAAAATAGGCATACATGTAGTGATATAGGCCTTATTTCGGCCATTTTGAATGAAATTGCGTCTTAAAACACTTGACTTGCTCTTTTAATGTGATATCAAGCCTTAACTGCCTCTAACTAGGTAAAAATTACATATTAAGTGGAAGAATGAGCTATTTTGATCAAAAACATTGAAAATAGGCATACATGTAGTGATATAGGCCTTATTTCGGCCATTTTGAATGAAATTGCGTCTTAAAACACTTGGCTTGCTCTTTTAATGTGATTTCAAGCCTTAGCTGCCTCTAACTAGGTACAAATGACATGTTAAGAGGAAGAATGAGCTATTTTGATCAAATACATAGAAAATAGGCATACATGTAGTAATATAGGCCTTATTTCGGCCATTTTGAATGAAATTGCGACTTAAAACACTTGACTTGCTCTTTTAATGTGATTTCAAGCCTTATATGCCTCTAACTAGGTAATAATGACATGTTAAGAGGAAGAATTAGCTATTTTGATCAAATACATAGAAAATAGGCATACATGTAGTAATATAGACCTTATTTCGGCCATTTTGAATGAAATTGCGACTTAAAACACTTGACTTGCTCTTTTAATGTGATTTCAAGTCTTATATGCCTCTAACTAGGTAATAATGACATGTTAAGAGGAAGAATTAGCTATTTTGATCAAAAATATAGAAAATAGGCATACATGTAGTGATATAGGCCTTATTTCGGCAATTTTAAATGAAATTGCGTCTTAAAACGCTTGACTTGCTCTTTTAATGTGATTTCAAGCCTTAGATGCCTCTAACTAGGTAAAAATGACATGTTAAGAGGAAGAAAGTGCTATTTTGATCAAAAATATAGAAAATAGGCATACTAGTAGAGATATAGGCCTTATTTCGGCCATTTTGAATGAAATTGCGTCATAAAACACTTGACTTGCTCTTTTAATGTGATTTCAAGCCTTAGATACCTCTCACTAGGTCACAATGACATGGTAAGAGGAAGAATTAGCTATTTTGATCAAAAACATAGAAAATAGGCATACATGTAGTAATATAGGCCTTATTTCGGGCATTTTGAATGAAATTGCGACTTAAAACACTTGACTTGCTCTTTTAATGTGATTTCAAGCCTTAGATGCCTCTAAGTAGGTAAAAATGACATGTTAAGAGAAAGAATGAGCTATTTTGATAAAAAAAAATATAGAAAATAAGCATACAAGTAGAGATATAGGCCTTATTTCGGCCATTTTGATTGAAATTGCGTCCCAAAACCATTCAAATGCTCTTTTTATGTGATTTCAAGCCTTAGCTGCCTCTAACTAGGTAATAATGACATTTTAAGAGGAAGAATGAGCTAATTTGATCAAAAATATAGAAAATAGGCATACAAGTAGTGATATAGGCCTTGTTCGGGCCCTTTTGGTTGAAAATGCGTCTTAAAGCACTTGACTTGTTCTTTTAATGTGATTTAAAGATTTAGCTGCCTCTAACTAGGTAAAAATGACATGTTAAGAGGAAGAATGAGCTATTTTGATAAAATACATAGAAAATAGGCATACATGTAGTGATATATGCCTTATTTCAGCCATTTTGAATGAAATTGCGACTTAAAACACTTGACTTGCTCTTTTAATGTGATTTCAAGACTTATATGCCTCTAACTAGGTAATAATGACATGTTAAGAGGAATAATTAGCTATTTTGATCAAAACCATAGAAAATAGGCATACATGTAGTGATATAGGCCTTATTTCGGCCATTTTGAATAATTGCGTCATAAAACACTTGACTTGCTCTTTTAATGTGATTTAAAGCCTTAGATGCCTCTCACTAGGTCACAATGACATGGTAAGAGGAAGAATTAGCTATTTTGATCAAAAACATAGAAAATAGGGATACATGTAATAATATAGGCCTTATTTCGGGCATTTTGAATGAAATTGCGACTTAAAACACTTGACTTGCTGTTTTAATGTGATTTCAAGCCTTAGATGCCTCTAAATAGGTAATAATGACATGTTAAGAGGAAGAATTAGCTATTTTGATCAAAAATATAGAAAATAGGCATACATGTAGTGATATAGGCCTTATTTCGGCCATTTTGAATGAAATTGCGTCTTAAAACACTTGACTTGCTCTTTTAATTTGATTTCAAGCCTTAGCTGCCTCTAACCAGGTACAAATGACATGTTAAGAGGAAGAATGAGCTATTTTGATCAAATACATAGAAAATAGGCATACATGTAGTAATATAGGACTTATTTCGACCATTTTGAATGAAATTGCGACTTAAAACACTTGACTTGCTCTTTTAATGTGATTTCAAGCCTTATATGCCTCTAACTAGGTAATAATGACATGTTAAGAGGAAGAATTAGCTATTTTGATCAAATACATAGAAAATAGGCATACATGTAGTAATATAGGCCTTATTTTGGCCATTTTGAATGAAATTGCGACTTAAAACACTTGACTTGCTCTTTTAATGTGATTTCAAGCCTTAGATGCCTCTAACTAGGTAATAATGACATTTTAAGAGGAAGAATTATCTATTTTGATCAAAAATATAGAAAATAGGCATACATGTAGTGATATAGGCCTTATTTCGGCCATTTTGAATGAAATTGCGTCTTAAAACGCTTGACTTTCTCTTTTAATGTGATTTCAAGCCTTACATGCCTCTAACTAGGTAAAAATGACATGTTAAGAGGAAGAAAGTAATATTTTGATCAAAAATATAGAAAATAGGCATACTAGTAGAGATATAGGCCTTATTTCGGCCATTTTGAATGAAATTGCGTCATAAAACACTTGACTTGCTCTTTTAATGTGATTTCAAGCCTTAGATGCCTCTCACTAGGTCACAATGACATGGTAAGAGGAAGAATTAGCTTTTTTGATAAAAACATAGAAAATAGGCATACATGTAGTACTATAGGCCTTATTTCGGGCATTTTGAATGAAATTGCGACTTAAAACACTTGACTTGCTCATTTAATGTGGTTTCAAGCCTTAGATGCCTCTAACTAGGTAATAATGACATGTTAAGGGGAAGAATTAGCTATTTTGATCAAAAATATAGAAAATAGGCATACATGTAGTGATATAGGCCTTATTTCGGCCATTTTCAATGAAATTGCGTCTTAAAACACTTGACTTGCTCTTTTAATGTGATTTCAAGACTTATATGCCTCTACCTAGGTAATAATGACATGTTAAGAGGAAGAATTAGCTATTTTGATCAAAACCATAGAAAATAGGCATACATGTAGTGATATAGGCCTTATTTCGGCCATTTTGAATGAAATTGCGTCTTAAAACACTTGACTTGCTCTTTTAATGTGATTTAAAGCCTTAGATGCCTCTCACTAGGTCACAATGACATGGTAAGAGGAAGAATTAGCTATTTTGATCAAAAACATAGAAAATAGGGATACATGTAATAATATAGGCCTTATTTCGGGCATTTTGAATTAAATTGCGACTTAAAACACTTGACTTGCTCTTTTAATGTGATTTTAAGCCTTATATGCCTATAACTAGGTAATAATGACATGTTAAGAGGAAGAATGAGCTATTTTGATCAAATACATAGAAAATAGGCATACATGTAGTGATATAGGCCTTATTTCAGCCATTTTGAATGAAATTGCGACTTAAAACACTTGACTTGCTCTTTTAATGTGATTTAAAGACTTATATGCCTCTAACTAGGTAATAATGACATGTTAAGAGGAAGAATTAGCTATTTTGATCAAAACCATAGAAAATAGGCATACATGTAGTGATATAGGCCTTATTTCGGCCATTTTGAATGAAATTGCGTCTTAAAACACTTGACTTGCTCTTTTAATGTGATTTAAAGCCTTAGATGCCTCTCACTAGGTCACAATGACATGGTAAGAGGAAGAATTAGCTATTTTGATCAAAAACATAGAAAATAGGGATACATGTAATAATATAGGCTTTATTTCGGGCATTTTGAATGAAATTGCGACTTAAAACACTTGACTTGCTCTTTTAATGTGATTTTAAGCCTTAGATGCCTCTAAATAGGTAATAATGACATGTTAAGAGGAAGAATTAGCTATTTTGATCAAAAATATAGAAAATAGGCATACATGTAGTGATATAGGCCTTATTTCGGCCATTTTGAATGAAATTGCGTCTTAAAACACTTGACTTGCTCTTTTAATGTGATTTCAAGCCTTAGATGCCTCTAAATAGGTAAAAATTACATGTTAAGAGGAAGAAAGTGCTGTTTTGATCAAAAATATAGAAAATAGGCATACTAGTAGAGATATAGGCCTTATTTCGGCCATTTTGAATGAAATTGCGTCTTAAAACACTTGAATTGCTCTTTTAATGTGATTTCAAGCCTTAGCTGCCTCTAACTAGGTAATAATGACATTTTAAGAAGAAGAATGAGCTAATTTTATCAAAAATATAGAAAATAGGCATACAAGTAGTAATATAGGCCTTGTTCGGGGCCTTTTGGTTGAAAATGCGTCTTAAAGCACTTGACTTGTTCTTTTAATGTGATTTAAAGCTTTAGCTGCCTCTAAATAGGTAAAAATAACATGTTAAGAGGAAGAATGAGCTAGTTTGATCAAATACATAGAAAATAGGCATACATGTAGTGATATAGGCCTTATTTCAGCCATTTTGAATGAATTTGCGACTTAAAACACTTGACTTGCTCTTTTAATGTGATTTCAAGCCTTATATGCCTCTAAATAAGTAATAATGACATGTTAAGAGGAAGAATTAGCTATTTTGAACAAAAACATAGAAAATAGGCATACATGTAGTGATATAGGCCTTATTTCGGCCATTTTGAATGAAATTGCGTCTTAAAACACTTGACTTGCTCTTTTAATGTGATATCAAGCCTTAACTGCCTCTAACTAGGTAAAAATTACATATTAAGTGGAAGAATGAGCTATTTTGATCAAAAACATTGAAAATAGGCATACATGTAGTGATATAGGCCTTATTTCGGCCATTTTGAATGAAATTGCGTCTTAAAACACTTGGCTTGCTCTTTTAATGTGATTTCAAGCCTTAGCTGCCTCTAACTAGGTACAAATGACATGTTAAGAGGAAGAATGAGCTATTTTGATCAAATACATAGAAAATAGGCATACATGTAGTAATATAGGCCTTATTTCGGCCATTTTGAATGAAATTGCGACTTAAAACACTTGACTTGCTCTTTTAATGTGATTTCAAGCCTTATATGCCTCTAACTAGGTAATAATGACATGTTAAGAGGAAGAATTAGCTATTTTGATCAAATACATAGAAAATAGGCATACATGTAGTAATATAGACCTTATTTTGGCCATTTTGAATGAAATTGCGACTTAAAACACTTGACTTGCTCTTTTAATGTGATTTCAAGCCTTATATGCCTCTAACTAGGTAATAATGACATGTTAAGAGGAAGAATTAGCTATTTTGATCAAAAATATAGAAAATAGGCATACATGTAGTGATATAGGCCTTATTTCGGCCATTTTGAATGAAATTGCGTCTTAAAACGCTTGACTTGCTCTTTTAATGTGATTTCAAGCCTTAGATGCCTCTAACTAGGTAAAAATGACATGTTAAGAAGAAGAAAGTGCTATTTTGATCAAAAATATAGAAAATAGGCATACTAGTAGAGATATAGGCCTTATTTCGGCCATTTTGAATGAAATTGCGTCATAAAACACTTGACTTGCTCTTTTAATGTGATTTCAAGCCTTAGCTGCCTCTAACTAGGTAAAAATGACATGTTAAGAGGAAGAATGAGCTATTTTGATCAAATACATAGAAAATAGGCATACATGTAGTGATATATGCCTTATTTCAGCCATTTTGAATGAAATTGTGACTTAAAACACTTGACTTGCTCTTTTAATGTGATTTCAAGACTTATATGCCTCTAACTAGGTAATAATGACATGTTAAGAGGAATAATTAGCTATTTTGATCAAAACCATAGAAAATAGGCATACATGTAGTGATATAGGCCTTATTTCGGCCATTTTGAATAATTGCGTCATAAAACACTTGACTTGCTCTTTTAATGTGATTTAAAGCCTTATATTCCTCTCACTAGGTCACAATGACATGGTAAGAGGAAGAATTAGCTATTTTGATCAAAAACATAGAAAATAGGGATACATGTAATAATATAGGCCTTATTTCGGGCATTTTGAATGAAATTGCGACTTAAAACACTTGACTTGCTGTTTTAATGTGATTTCAAGCCTTAGATGCCTCTAAATAGGTAATAATGACATGTTAAGAGGAATAATTAGCTATTTTGATCAAAAATATAGAAAATAGGCATACATGTAGTGATATAGGCCTTATTTCGGCCATTTTGAATGAAATTGCGTCTTAAAACCCTTGACTTGCTCTTTTAATGTGATTTCAAGCCTTAGATGCCTCTAACTAGGTAAAAATTACATGTTAAGAGGAAGAAAGTGCTATTTTGATCAAAAATATAGAAAATAGGCATACTAGTAGAGATATAGGCCTTATTTCGGCCATTTTGAATGAAATTGCGTCTTAAAACACTTGACTTGCTCTTTTAATGTGATTTCAAGCCTTAGCTGCCTGTAACTAGGTAATAATGACATTTTAAGAGGAAGAATGAGCTAATTTGATCAAAAATATAGAAAATAGGCATACAAGTAGTGATATAGGCCTTGTTCGGGGCCTTTTGGTTGAAAATGCGTCTTAAAGCACTTGACTTGTTCTTTTAATGTGATTTAAAGCTTTAGCTGCCTCTAAATAGGTAAAAATGACATGTTAAGAGGAAGAATGAGCTATTTTGATCAAATACATAGAAAATAGGCATACATGTAGTGATATAGGCCTTATTTCAGCCATTTTGAATGAAATTGCGACATAAAACACTTGACTTGCTCTTTTAATGTGATTTCAAGTCTTATATGCCTCTAACTAGGTAATAATGACATGTTAAGATGAAGAATTAGCTATTTTGAACAAAAACATAGAAAATAGGCATACATGTAGTGATATAGGCCTTGTTTCGGCCATTTTGAATGAAATTGCGTCTTAAAACACTTGACTTGCTCTTTTAATGTGATATCAAGCCTTAACTGCCTCTAACTAGGTAAAAATTACATATTAAGTGGAAGAATGAGCTATTTTGATCAAAAACATTGAAAATAGGCATACATGTAGTGATATAGGCCTTATTTCTGCCATTTTGAATGAAATTGCGTCTTAAAACACTTGACTTGCTCTTTTAATGTGATTTCAAGACTTAGCTGCCTCTAACTAGGTACAAATGACATGTTAAGAGGAAGAATGAGCTATTTTGATCAAATACATAGAAAATAGGCATACATGTAGTAATATAAGACTTATTTCGGCCATTTTGAATGAAATTGCGACTTAAAACACTTGACTTGCTCTTTTAATGTGATTTCAAGCCTTATATGCCTCTAACTAGGTAATAATGACATGTTAAGAGGAAGAATTAGCTATTTTGATCAAATACATAGAAAATAGGCATACATGTAGTAATATAGGCCTTATTTTGGCCATTTTGAATGAAATTGCGACTTAAAACACTTGACTTGCTCTTTTAATGTGATTTCAAGCCTTAGATGCCTCTAACTAGGTAATAATGACATGTTAAGAGGAAGAATTATCTATTTTGATCAAAAATATAGAAAATAGGCATACATGTAGTGATATAGGCCTTATTTCGGCCATTTTGAATGAAATTGCGTCTTAAAACGCTTGACTTTCTCTTTTAATGTGATTTCAAGCCTTAGATGCCTCTAACTAGGTAATAATGACATGTTAAGAGGAAGAAAAGTAATATTTTGATCAAAAATATAGAAAATAAGCATACTAGTAGAGATATAGGCCTTATTTCGGCCATTTTGAATGAAATTGCGTCATAAAACACTTGACTTGCTCTTTTAATGTGATTTCAAGCCTTAGATGCCTCTCACTAGGTCACAATGACATGGTAAGAGGAAGAATTAGCTTTTTTGATCAAAAACATAGAAAATAGGCATACATGTAGTACTATAGGCCTTATTTCGGGCATTTTGAATGAAATTGCGACTTAAAACACTTGACTTGCTCATTTAATGTGGTTTCAAGCCTTAGATGCCTCTAACTAGGTAATAATGACATGTTAAGGGGAAGAATTAGCTATTTTGATCAAAAATATAGAAAATAGGCATACATGTAGTGATATAGGCCTTATTTCGGCCATTTTCAATGAAATTGCGTCTTAAAACACTTGACTTGCTCTTTTAATGTGATTTCAGGCCTTAGCTGCTTCTGACTAGGTACAAATGACATGTTAAAAGGAAGAATGAGCTATTTTGATAAAAAATATAGAAAATAGGCATACAAGTAGAGATATAGGCCTTATTTCGGCCATTTTGAATGAAATTGCGTCCCAAAACCATTCAAATGCTCTTTTAATGTGATTTCAAGCCTTAGCTGCCTCTAACTAGGTAATAATGACATATTAAGAGAAAGAATGAGCTAATTTGATCAAAAATATAGAAAATAGGCATACAAGTAGTGATATAGGCCTTATTCGGGCCCTTTTGGTTGAAAATGCGTCTTAAAATACTTGACTAGTCTTTTAATATGATTTAAATATTTAGCTGCCTCTAACTAGGTAAAAATTACATGTTAAGAGGAAGAATGAGCTATTTTGATCAAATACATAGAAAATAGGCATACATGTAGTGATATAGGCCTTATTTCGGCCATTTTGAATGAAATTGCGACTTAAAACACTTGACTTGCTCTTTTATTGTGATTTCAAGCCTTAGATGCCTCTAACTAGGTAATAATGACATGTTAAGAGGAAGAATTAGCTATTTTGATCAAAAATATAGAAAATAGGCATACATGTAGTGATATAGGCCTTATTTCGGCCATTTTGAATGAAATTGCGTCTTAAAACACTTGACTTGCTCTTTTAATGTGATTTCAAGCCTTAGATGCCTCTAACTAGGTAAAAATGACATGTTAAGAGGAAGAAAGTGCTATTTTGATCAAAAATATAGAAAATAGGCATACTAGTAGAGATATAGGCCTTATTTCGGCCATTTTGAATGAAATTGCGTCATAAAACACTTGACTTGCTCTTTTAATGTGATTTCAAGCCATAGATGCCTCTCACTAGGTCAGAATGACATGGTAAGATGAAGAATTAGCTATTTTGATCAAAAACATAGAAAATAGGCATACATGTAATAATATAGGCCTTATTTCGGGCATTTTGAATGAAATTGCGACTTAAAACACTTTACTTGCTCTTTTAATGTGATTTCAAGCCTTAGATTCCTCTAAATAGGTAATAATGACATGTTAAGAGGAAGAATTAGCTATTTTGATCAAAAATATAAAAAATAGGCATACATGTAGTGATATAGGCCTTATTTCGGCCATTTTGAATGAAATTGCGTCTTAAAACACTTGACTTGCTATTTTAATGTGATTTCAAGCATTAGCTGCCTCTAACTAGGTAAAAATGACATGTTAAGAGGAAGAATGAGCTTTTTTGATCAAATACATAGAAAAGAGGCATACATGTAGTAATATAGGCCTTATTTCGGCCATTTTGAATGAAATTGCGACTTAAAACACTTGACTTGCTCTTTTAATGTGATTTCAAGCCTTATATGCCTCTAACTAGGTAATAATGACATGTTAAGAGGAATAATTAGCTATTTTGATCAAAAATATAGAAAATAGGCATACATGTAGTGATATAGGCCTTATTTCGGCCATTTTGAATGAAATTGCGTCATAAAACACTTGACTTGCTCTTTTAATGTGATTTAAAGCCTTATATGCCTCTCACTAGGTCACAATGACATGGTAAGAGGAAGAATTAGCTATTTTGATCAAAAACATAGAAAATAGGCATACATGTAATAATATAGGCCTTATTTCGGGCATTTTGAATGAAATTGCGACTTAAAACACTTGACTTGATTTTTTAATGTGATTTCAAGCCTTAGATGCCTCTAAATAGGTAATAATGACATGTTAAGAGGAAGAATTAGCTATTTTGATCAAAAATATAGAAAATAGGCATACATGTAGTGATATAGGCCTTATTTCGGCCATTTTGAATGAAATTGCGTCTTAAAACCCTTAACTTGCTCTTTTAATGTGATTTCAAGCCTTAGATGCCTCTAACTAGGTAAAAATGACATGTTAAGAGGAAGAAAGTGCTATTTTGATCAAAAATATAGAAAATAGGCATACTAGTAGAGATATAGGCCTTATTTCGGCCATTTTGAATGAAATTGCGTCCCAAAACCATTCAAATGCTCTTTTATCAAGCCTTAGCTGCCTCTAAATAGGTAATAATGACATCTTAAGAGAAATATTGATCTAATTTGATCATAAATATAGAAAATAGGCATACAAGTAGTGATATAGGCCTTATTCGGGCCCTTTTGAATGAAATTGCGACTTAAAACACTTGAATTGCTCTTTTAATGTGATTTCAAGCCTTATATGCCTCTAACTAGGTAATAATGAAATGGTAAGAGGATGAATGAGCTATTTTGATCAAATACATAGAAAATAGGCATACATGTAGTAATATAGGCCTTATTTCGGCCATTTTGAATGAAATTGCGACTTAAAACACTTGACTTGCTCTTTTAATGTGATTTCAAACCTTAGATGCCTCTAAATAGGTAAAAATGACATTTTAAGAGGAAGAATGAGCTATTTTGATCAAAAACATAGAAAATAGGCATACATGTAGTGATATAGGCCTTATTTCGGCCATTTTGAATGAAATTGCGTCTTAAAACACTTGACTTGCTCTTTTAATGTGATTTCAAGCCTTATCTGCCTCTAAATAGGTAAAAATGACATGTTAAGACGAATAATGATCTATTTTGATCAAATACATAGAAAATAGGCATACACGTAGTGATATAGGCCTTATTTCGGCCATTTTGAATGAAATTGCGACTTAAAACACTTGACTTGCTCTTTTAATGTGATTTCAAGCCTTAGATTCCTCTAACTAGGTAATAATGACATCTTAAGAGAAATATTGAGCTAATTTGATCAAAAATATAGAAAATAGGCATACAAGTAGTGATATAGGCCTTATTCGGGCCCTTTTGAATGAAATTGCGACTTAAAACACTTGAATTGCTCTTTTAATGTGATTTCAAGCCTTATATGCCTCTAACTAGGTAATAATGACATGTTAAGAGGATGAATGAGCTATTCTGATCAAATACATAGAAAATAGGCATAGATGTAGTAATATAGGCCTAATTTCGGCCATTTTGAATGAAATTGCGACTTAAAACACTTGACTTGCTCTTTTATTGTGATTTCAAGCCTTATATGCCTCTAACTAGGAAATAATGACATGTTAAGAGGAGAATTAGCTTTTTTGATCAAAAACATAGAAAATAAGCATACATGTAGTGATATAGGCCTTATTTCGGCCATTTTGAATGAAATTGCGACCTAAAACACTTCACTTGCTCTTTTATTGTTATTTCAAGCTTTAGCTGCCTCTAACTAGGTAAAAATGACATGTTAAGAGGAATAATGAGCTATTTTGATCAAATACATAGAAAATAGGCATACATGTAGTAATATAGGCCTTATTTCGGCCATTTTGAATGAAATTGCGACTTAAAACACTTGACTTGCTCTTTTAATGTGATTTCAAGCCTTAGATGCCTCTAACTAGGTAAAAATGACATTTTAAGAGGAAGAATGAGCTATTTTGAACAAATACATAGAAAATAGGCATACATGTAGTAATATAGGCCTTATTTCGGCCATTTTGAATGAAATTGCGACTTAAAACACTTGACTTGCTCTTTTAATGTGATTTCAAGCCTTATATGCCTCTAACTAGGTAATAATTACATGTTAAGAGGAAGAATGAGCTATTTTGATCAAATACATAGAAAATAGGCATACATGTAGTAATATAGGCCTTATTTCGGCCATTTTGAATGAAATTGCGACTTAAAACACTTGACTTGCTCTTTTAATGTGATTTCAAGCCTTAGATGCCTCTAACTAGGTAAAAATGACATTTTAAGAGGAATAATGAGCTATTTTGAACAAATACATAGAAAATAGGCATACAAGTAGAGATATAGGCCTTATTTCGGCCATTTTGAATGAAATTGCGACTTAAAACACTTGACTTGCTCTTTTAATGTGATTTCAAGCCTAATATGCCTCTAACTAGGTAATAATGACATGTTAAGATGAAGAATTAGCTATTTTGATAAAAAATATAGAAAATAGGCATACAAGTAGAGATATAGGCCTTATTTTGGCCATTTTGAATGAAATTGCGTCTTAAAATATTTGACTTGCTCTTTTAATGTGATTTGAAGCCTTAGCTGCCTCTAACTAGGTAAAAATGACATGTTAAGAGGAATAATGAGCTATTTTGATCAAAAACATAGAAAATAGGCATACATGTAGTGATATAGGCCTTATTTCGGCCATTTTGAATGAAATTGCGTCTTAAAACACTTGACTTGCACTTTTAATGTGATTTCAAGCCTTATCTGCCTCTAAATAGGTAAAAATGACATGTTAAGAGGAAGAATGAGCTATTTTGATCAAAAACATAAAAATTAGGCATACGTGTAGTGATATAGGCCTTATTACGGCCATTTTGAATGAAATTGCGTCTTAAAACACTTGACTTGCTCTTTTAATGTGATATCAAGCCTTAACAGCCTCTAACTAGGTAAAAATTACATTTCAAGTGGAAGAATGAGCTATTTTGAACAAATACATAGAAAATAGGCATACATGTAGTGATATAGGCCTTATTTCGGCCATTTTGAATGAAATTGCGACTTAAAACACTTGACTTGCTCTTTTAATGTGATTTCAAGCCTTAGCTGTCTCTAACAAGGTAAAAATGACAAGTTAAGAGGAAGAATGAGCTATTTTGATCAAATACATAGAAAATAGGCATACATGTAGTAATATAGGCCTTATTTCGGCCATTTTGAATTAAATTGCAACTTAAAACACTTGACTTGCTCTTTTAATGTGATTTCAAGCCTTAGATGCCTCTAACTAGGTAATAATGACATGTTAAGAGGAATAATGAGCTATTTTGATCAAAAATATAGAAAATAGGCATACATGTAGTGATATAGGCCTTATTTCGGCCATTTTGAATGAAATTGCGTCTTAAAACACTTGACTTGCTCTTTTATTGTGATTTCAAGCCTTAGATGCCCTAACTAGGTAATAATGACATGTTAAGAGGAAGAATTAGTTATTTGATCAAAAATATAGAAAATAGGCATACATGTAGTGATATAGGCCTTATTTCGGCTATTTTGAATGAAATTGCGTCTTAAAACACTTGACTTGCTCTTTTAATTTGATTTCAAGCCTTAGATGCCTCTTACTAGGTAAAAATGACATGTTAAGAGGAATAATGAGCTATTTTGATAAAAAATATAGAAAATAGGCATACAAGTAATGATATAGGCCTTATTTCGGCCATTTTAAATGAAATTGCGTCCCAAAACCATTCAAATGCTCTTTTATCAAGCCTTAGCTGCCTCTAAATATGTAATAATGACATCTTAAGAGAAATATTGAGCTAATTTGATCAAAAATATAGAAAATAGGCATACAAGTAGTGATATAGGCCTTATTCGGGCCCTTTTGAATGAAATTGCGACTTAAAACACTTGAATTGCTCTTTTAATGTGATTTCAAGCCTTATATGCCTCTAACTAGGTAATAATGACATGTTAAGAGGATGAATGAGCTATTCTGATCAAATACATAGAAAATAGGCATAGATGTAGTAATATAGGCCTAATTTCGGCCATTTTGAATGAAATTGCGACTTAAAACACTTGACTTGCTCTTTTATTGTGATTTCAAGCCTTATATGCCTCTAACTAGGAAATAATGACATGTTAAGAGGAGAATTAGCTTTTTTGATCAAAAACATAGAAAATAAGCATACATGTAGTGATATAGGCCTTATTTCGGCCATTTTGAATGAAATTGCGACCTAAAACACTTCACTTGCTCTTTTATTGTTATTTCAAGCTTTAGCTGCCTCTAACTAGGTAAAAATGACATGTTAAGAGGAATAATGAGCTATTTTGATCAAATACATAGAAAATAGGCATACATGTAGTAATATAGGCCTTATTTCGGCCATTTTGAATGAAATTGCGACTTAAAACACTTGACTTGCTCTTTTAATGTGATTTCAAGCCTTAGATGCCTCTAACTAGGTAAAAATGACATTTTAAGAGGAAGAATGAGCTATTTTGAACAAATACATAGAAAATAGGCATACATGTAGTAATATAGGCCTTATTTCGGCCATTTTGAATGAAATTGCGACTTAAAACACTTGACTTGCTCTTTTAATGTGATTTCAAGCCTTATATGCCTCTAACTAGGTAATAATTACATGTTAAGAGGAAGAATGAGCTATTTTGATCAAATACATAGAAAATAGGCATACATGTAGTAATATAGGCCTTATTTCGGCCATTTTGAATGAAATTGCGACTTAAAACACTTGACTTGCTCTTTTAATGTGATTTCAAGCCTTAGATGCCTCTAACTAGGTAAAAATGACATTTTAAGAGGAATAATGAGCTATTTTGAACAAATACATAGAAAATACGCATACAAGTAGAGATATAGGCCTTATTTCGGCCATTTTGAATGAAATTGCGACTTAAAACACTTGACTTGCTCTTTTAATGTGATTTCAAGCCTTATATGCCTCTAACTAGGTAATAATGACATGTTAAGAGGAAGAATTAGCTATTTTGATAAAAAATATAGAAAATAGGCATACAAGTAGAGATATAGGCCTTATTTTGGCCATTTTGAATGAAATTGCGTCTTAAAATATTTGACTTGCTCTTTTAATGTGATTTGAAGCCTTAGCTGCCTCTAACTAGGTAAAAACGACATGTTAAGAGGAAAAATGAGCTATTTTGTTCAAAAACATAGAAAATAGGCATACATGTAGTGATATAGGCCTTATTTCGGCCATTTTGAATGAAATTGCGTCTTAAAACACTTGACTTGCACTTTTAATGTGATTTCAAGCCTTATCTGCCTCTAAATAGGTAAAAATGACATGTTAAGAGGAAGAATGAGCTATTTTGATCAAAAACATAAAAATTAGGCATACGTGTAGTGATATAGGCCTTATTTCGGCCATTTTGAATGAAATTGCGTCTTAAAACACTTGACTTGCTCTTTTAATGTGATATCAAGCCTTAACAGCCTCTAACTAGGTAAAAATTACATTTCAAGTGGAAGAATGAGCTATTTTGAACAAATACATAGAAAATAGGCATACATGTAGTGATATAGGCCTTATTTCGGCCATTTTGAATGAAATTGCGACTTAAAACACTTGACTTGCTCTTTTAATGTGATTTCAAGCCTTAGCTGCCTCTAACAAGGTAAAAATGACAAGTTAAGAGGAATAATGAGCTATTTTGATCAAATACATAGAAAATAGGCATACATGTAGTAATATAGGCTTATTTCGGCCATTTTGAATTAAATTGCGACTTAAAACACTTGACTTGCTCTTTTAATGTGATTTCAAGCCTTAGATGCCTCTAACTAGGTAATAATGACATGTTAAGAGGAATAATGAGCTATTTTGATCAAAAATATAGAAAATAGGCATACATGTAGTGATATAGGCCTTATTTCGGCCATTTTGAATGAAATTGCGTCTTAAAACCCTTGACTTGCTCTTTTATTGTGATTTCAAGCCTTAGATGCCTCTAACTAGGTAATAACGACATGTTAAGAGAAGAATTAGTTATTTTGATCAAAAAATATAGAAAATAGGCATACATGTAGTGATATAGGCCTTATTTCGGCTATTTTGAATGAAATTGCGTCTTAAAAACACTTGACTTGCTCTTTTAATTTGATTTCATGCCTTAGATGCCTCTTACTAGGTAAAAATGACATGTTAAGAGGAATAATGAGCTATTTTGATAAAAAAATATAGAAAATAGGCATACAAGTAATGATATAGGCCTTATTTCGGCCATTTTGAATGAAATTGCGTCCCAAAACCATTCAAATGCTCTTTTATCAAGCCTTAGCTGCCTCTAAATAGGTAATAATGACATCTTAAGAGAAATATTGAGCTAATTTGATCAAAAATATAGAAAATAGGCATACAAGTAGTGATATAGGCCTTATTCGGGCCCTTTTGAATGAAATTGCGACTTAAAACACTTGAATTGCTCTTTTAATGTGATTTCAAGCCTTATATGCCTCTAACTAGGTAATAATGAAATGTTAAGAGGATGAATGAGCTATTTTCATCAAATACATAGAAAATAGGCATACATGTAGTAATATAGGCCTTATTTCGGCCATTTTGAATGAAATTGCGACTTAAAACACTTGACTTGCTCTTTTAATGTGATTTCAAGCCTTAGATGCCTCTAAATAGGTAAAAATGACATTTTAAGAGGAAGAATGAGCTATTTTGATCAAAAACATAGAAAATAGGCATACATGTAGTGATATAGGCCTTATTTCGG
Organism: Chenopodium quinoa; assembly: GCF_001683475.1. Taxonomy (NCBI): domain Eukaryota; kingdom Viridiplantae; phylum Streptophyta; class Magnoliopsida; order Caryophyllales; family Amaranthaceae; genus Chenopodium; species Chenopodium quinoa. The sequence goes on from NW_018745279.1 coordinate 145,243, forward strand.
CCATTTTGAATGAAATTGCGTCTTAAAACACTTGACTTGCTCTTTTAATGTGATTTCAAGCCTTATCTGCCTCTAAATAGGTAAAATGACATGTTAAGACGAATAATGATCTATTTTGATCAAATACATAGAAAATAGGCATACATGTAGTAAATATAGGCCTTATTTCGGCCATTTTGAATGAAATTGCGACTTAAAACACTTGACTTGCTCTTTTAATGTGATTTCAAGCCTTAGATGCCTCTAACTAGGTAAAATGACATTTTAAGAGGAATAATGAGCTATTTTCAACAAATACATAGAAAATAGGCATACAAGTAGAGATATAGGCCTTATTTCGGCCATTTTGAATGAAATTGCGTCATAAAACACTTGACTTGCTCTTTTAATGTGATTTCAAGCCTTAGATGCCTCTAACTAGGTAAAAATGACATTTTAAGAGGAATAATGAGCTATTTTGAACAAATACATAGAAAATACGCATACAAGTAGAGATATAGGCCTTATTTCGGCCATTTTGAATGAAATTGCGACTTAAACACTTGACTTGCTCTTTTAATGTGATTTCAAGCCTTAGATGCCTCTAACTAGGTAATAATGACATGTTAAGAGGAAGAATTAGCTATTTTGATAAAAAATATAGAAAATAGGCATACATGTAGTGATATAGGCCTTATTTCAGCCATTTGAATGAAATTGCGTCTTAAAACACTTGACTTGCTCTTTTAATGTGATTTCAAACCTTAGATGCCTCTAACTAGGTAATAATGACATTTTAAGAGGAAGAATTAGCTAATTTGATCAAAAATATAGAAAATAGGCATACAAGTAGTGATATAGGCCTTATTCGGGCCCTTTTGGTTGAAAATGCGTCTTAAAATACTTGACTTGTCTTTTAATATGATTTAAAGCTTTAGGCTGCCTCTAACTAGGTAAAAATTACATGTTAAGAGGAAGAATGAGCTATTTTGATCAAATACATAGAAAATAGGCATACATGTAGTGATATATAGGCCTAATTTCGGCCATTTTGAATGAATTGCGACTTAAAACACTTGACTTGCTCTTTTATTGTGATTTCAAGCCTTATATGCCTCTAACTAGGTAATAATTACATGTTAAGAGGAAGAATGAGCTATTTTGATCAAATACATAGAAAATAGGCATACATGTAGTAATATAGGCCTTATTTCGGCCATTTTGAATGAAATTGCGACTTAAAACACTTCACTTGCTCTTTTATTGTGATTTCAAGCTTTAGCTGCCTCTAACTAGGTAAAAATGACATGTTAAGAGGAAGAATGAGCTATTTTGATCAAATACATAGAAAATAGGCATACATGTAGTAATATAGGCCTTATTTCGGCCATTTTGAATGAAATTGCGACTTAAAACACTTGACTTGCTCTTTTAATGTGATTTCAAGCCTTAGATGCCTCTAACTAGGTAATAATGACATTTAAGAGGAAGAATTAGCTATTTTGATCAAAAATATAGAAAATAGGCATACATGTAGTGATATAGGCCTTATTTCGGCCATTTTGAATGAAATTGCGTCTTAAAACACTTGACTTGCTCTTTTAATTTGATTTCAAGCCTTAGATGCCTCTACTAGGTAAAAATGACATGTTAAGAGGAATAATGAGCTATTTTGATAAAAATATAGAAAATAGGCATACAAGTAGTGATATAGGCCTTATTTCGGCCATTTTGAATGAAATTGCGTCGCTCTTTTATCAAGCCTTAGCTGCCTCTAAATAGGTAATAATGACATTAAGAGAAAATTGAGCTATTTGATCAAAATATAGAAAATAGGCATACAAGTAGTGATATAGGCCTTATTTCGGCCTTTTGAATGAAATTGCGACTTAAAACACTTGACTTGCTCTTTTAATGTGATTTCAAGCCTTATATGCCTCTAACTAGGTAATAATGACATGTTAAGAGGAAGAATGAGCTATTTTGATCAAATACATAGAAAATAGGCATACATGTAGTAATATAGGCCTTATTTCGGCCATTTTGAATGAAATTGCGACTTAAAACACTTGACTTGCTCTTTTAATGTGATTTCAAGCCTTAGATGCCTCTAACTAGGTAATAATGACATTTAAGAGGAAGAATTAGCTATTTTGATCAAAAATATAGAAAATAGGCATACATGTAGTGATATAGGCCTTATTTCGGCCATTTTGAATGAAATTGCGTCTTAAAACACTTGACTTGCTCTTTTAATGTGATTTCAAGCCTTAGATGCCTCTAACTAGGTAAAATGACATGTTAAGAGGAAAATGAGCTATTTTGATAAAAAATATAGAAAATAGGCATACAAGTAGTGATATAGGCCTTATTTCGGCCATTTTGAATGAAATTGCGTCCAAAACCATTGCTCTTTTATCAAGCCTTAGCTGCCTCTAAATAGGTAAAATGACATCTTAAGAGAAAATTGAGCTAATTTGATCAAAAATTAGAAAATAGGCATACAATAGTGATATAGGCCTTATTCGGGCCCTTTTGAATGAAATTGCGACTTAAAACACTTGAATTGCTCTTTTAATGTGATTTCAAGCCTTATATGCCTCTAACTAGGTAATAATGACATGTTAAGAGGAAGAATGAGCTATTTGATCAAATACATAGAAAATAGGCATACATGTAGTAATATAGGCCTTATTTCGGCCATTTTGAATGAAATTGCGACTTAAAACACTTGACTTGCTCTTTTAATGTGATTTCAAGCCTTAGATGCCTCTAACTAGGTAAAAATGACATTTTAAGAGGAAGAATAGCTATTTTGATCAAATAATAGAAAATAGGCATACATGTAGTAATAGGCCTTATTTCGGCCATTTTGAATGAAATTGCGACTTAAAACACTTGACTTGCTCTTTAATGTGATTTCAAGCCTTAGATGCCTCTAACTAGGTAAAATGACATTTTAAGAGGAAGAATGAGCTATTTTGATCAAAATATAGAAAATAGGCATACATGTAGTTATAGGCCTTATTTCGGCCATTTTGAATGAAATTGCGACTTAAAACACTTGACTTGCTCTTTTAATGTGATTTCAAGCCTTATATGCCTCTAACTAGGTAATAATTACATGTTAAGAGGAAGAATGAGCTATTTTGATCAAATACATAGAAAATAGGCATACATGTAGTAATATAGGCCTTATTTCGGCCATTTTGAATGAAATTGCGACTTAAAACACTTGACTTGCTCTTTTAATGTGATTTCAAGCCTTAGATGCCTCTAACTAGGTAAAAATGACATTTTAAGAGGAAGAATGAGCTTTTTGATCAAATACATAGAAAATAGGCATACAAGTAGTATATAGGCCTTATTTCGGCCATTTTGAATGAAATTGCGACTTAAAACACTTGACTTGCTCTTTTAATGTGATTTCAAGCCTTATATGCCTCTAACTAGGTAATAATGACATGTTAAGAGGAAGAATTAGCTATTTTGATCAAAAATATAGAAAATAGGCATACAAGTAGTATAGGCCTTATTTCGGCCATTTTGAATGAAATTGCGTCTTAAAACATTTGACTTGCTCTTTTAATGTGATTTAAGCCTTAGCTGCCTCTAACTAGGTAAAATGACATGTTAAGAGGAAGAATGAGCTATTTTGATCAAAACATAGAAAATAGGCATACATGTAGTGATATAGGCCTTATTTCGGCCATTTTGAATGAAATTGCGTCTTAAAACACTTGACTTGCACTTTTAATGTGATTTCAAGCCTATGCCTCTAAATAGGTAAAAATGACATGTTAAGAGGAAGAATGAGCTATTTTGATCAAAACATAAAAATAGGCATACATGTAGTGATATAGGCCTTATTTCGGCCATTTTGAATGAAATTGCGTCTTAAAACACTTGACTTGCTCTTTTAATGTGATTCAAGCCTTAACAGCCTCTAACTAGGTAAAATTACATTTAAGAGGAAGAATGAGCTATTTTGATCAAATAATAGAAAAGGCATACATGTAGTGATATAGGCCTTATTTCGGCCATTTTGAATGAAATTGCGACTTAAAACACTTGACTTGCTCTTTTAATGTGATTTCAAGCCTTAGCTGCCTCTAACTAGGTAAAAAATGACATGTTAAGAGGAAGAATGAGCTATTTTGATCAAATACATAGAAAATAGGCATACATGTAGTAATATAGGCCTTATTTCGGCCATTTTGAATGAAATTGCGACTTAAAACACTTGACTTGCTCTTTTAATGTGATTTCAAGCCTTAGATGCCTCTAACTAGGTAATAATGACATGTTAAGAGGAATAATGAGCTATTTTGATCAAAAATATAGAAATAGGCATACATGTAGTGATATAGGCCTTATTTCGGCCATTTTGAATGAAATTGCGTCTTAAAACACTTGACTTGCTCTTTTATTGTGATTTCAAGCCTTAGATGCCTAACTAGGTAATAATGACATGTTAAGAGGAAGAATTAGCTATTTTGATCAAAAATATAGAAAATAGGCATACATGTAGTGATATAGGCCTTATTTCGGCCATTTTGAATGAAATTGCGTCTTAAAACACTTGACTTGCTCTTTTAATGTGATTTCAAGCCTTAGATGCCTTAACTAGGTAAAATGACATGTTAAGAGGAAATGAGCTATTTTGATCAAAAATATAGAAAATAGGCATACAAGTAGATATAGGCCTTATTTCGGCCATTTTGAATGAAATTGCGTCTTAAAACACTTGCTCTTTTATCAAGCCTTAGCTGCCTCTAAATAGGTAATAATGACATTTAAGAGAAGAATGAGCTAATTTGATCAAAAATATAGAAAATAGGCATACATGTAGTGATATAGGCCTTATTTCGTTTTGAATGAAATTGCGACTTAAAACACTTGACTTGCTCTTTTAATGTGATTTCAAGCCTTATATGCCTCTAACTAGGTAATAATGACATGTTAAGAGGAAGAATGAGCTATTTTGATCAAAACATAGAAAATAGGCATATGTAGTAATATAGGCCTTATTTCGGCCATTTTGAATGAAATTGCGACTTAAAACACTTGACTTGCTCTTTTAATGTGATTTCAAGCCTTATATGCCTCTAACTAGGAAATAATGACATGTTAAGAGGAGAATTAGCTTTTGATCAAAAACATAGAAAATAGCATACATGTAGTGATATAGGCCTTATTTCGGCCATTTTGAATGAAATTGCGTCTTAAAACACTTGACTTGCTCTTTTTGTGATTTCAAGCTTTAGCTGCCTCTAACTAGGTAAAAATGACATGTTAAGAGGAATAATGAGCTATTTTGATCAAATATAGAAAATAGGCATACATGTAGTAATATAGGCCTTATTTCGGCCATTTTGAATGAAATTGCGACTTAAAACACTTGACTTGCTCTTTTAATGTGATTTCAAGCCTTAGATGCCTCTAACTAGGTAAAATGACATTTTAAGAGGAAGAATGAGCTATTTTGATCAAATACATAGAAAATAGGCATACATGTAGTAATATAGGCCTTATTTCGGCCATTTTGAATGAAATTGCGACTTAAAACACTTGACTTGCTCTTTTAATGTGATTTCAAGCCTTATATGCCTCTAACTAGGTAATAATACATGTTAAGAGGAAGAATGAGCTATTTTGATCAAACATAGAAAATAGGCATACATGTAGTAATATAGGCCTTATTTCGGCCATTTTGAATGAAATTGCGACTTAAAACACTTGACTTGCTCTTTTAATGTGATTTCAAGCCTTAGATGCCTCTAACTAGGTAAAAATGACATTTTAAGAGGAATAATGAGCTATTTTGATCAAAACATAGAAAATAGGCATACAAGTAGAGATATAGGCCTTATTTCGGCCATTTTGAATGAAATTGCGACTTAAAACACTTGACTTGCTCTTTTAATGTGATTTCAAGCCTTATATGCCTCTAACTAGGTAATAATGACATGTTAAGAGGAAGAATTAGCTATTTTGATAAAAAATATAGAAAATAGGCATACAAGTAGAGATATAGGCCTTATTTCGGCCATTTTGAATGAAATTGCGTCTTAAAATTTTGACTTGCTCTTTTAATGTGATTTCAAGCCTTAGCTGCCTCTAACTAGGTAAAAATGACATGTTAAGAGGAAGAATGAGCTATTTTCAAAAACATAGAAAATAGGCATACATGTAGTGATATAGGCCTTATTTCGGCCATTTTGAATGAAATTGCGTCTTAAAACACTTGACTTGCTCTTTTAATGTGATTTCAAGCCTTATTGCCTCTAACTAGGTAAAAATGACATGTTAAGAGGAAGAATGAGCTATTTTGATCAAAAACATAAAAATAGGCATACATGTAGTGATATAGGCCTTATTTCGGCCATTTTGAATGAAATTGCGTCTTAAAACACTTGACTTGCTCTTTAATGTGATTTCAAGCCTTAGCCTCTAACTAGGTAAAAATTACATTTAAGAGGAAGAATGAGCTATTTTGATCAAAACATAGAAAATAGGCATACATGTAGTGATATAGGCCTTATTTCGGCCATTTTGAATGAAATTGCGACTTAAAACACTTGACTTGCTCTTTTAATGTGATTTCAAGCCTTAGCTGCCTCTAACTAGGTAAAAATGACATGTTAAGAGGAAATGAGCTATTTTGATCAAATACATAGAAAATAGGCATACATGTAGTAATATAGGCCTTATTCGGCCATTTTGAATGAAATTGCGACTTAAAACACTTGACTTGCTCTTTTAATGTGATTTCAAGCCTTAGATGCCTCTAACTAGGTAATAATGACATGTTAAGAGGAAAATGAGCTATTTTGATCAAAAATATAGAAAATAGGCATACATGTAGTGATATAGGCCTTATTTCGGCCATTTTGAATGAAATTGCGTCTTAAAACACTTGACTTGCTCTTTTAATGTGATTTCAAGCCTTAGATGCCTCTAACTAGGTAATAATGACATGTTAAGAGGAAGAATTAGCTATTTTGATCAAAAATATAGAAAATAGGCATACATGTAGTGATATAGGCCTTATTTCGGCCATTTTGAATGAAATTGCGTCTTAAAACACTTGACTTGCTCTTTTAATGTGATTTCAAGCCTTAGATGCCTCTACTAGGTAAAAATGACATGTTAAGAGGAAGAATGAGCTATTTTGATAAAAAAAATATAGAAAATAGGCATACAAGTAATGATATAGGCCTTATTTCGGCCATTTTGAATGAAATTGCGTCAAAACCATTTGGCCTTAGCTGCCTCTAAATAGGTAATAATGACATCCTATTTGATCAAAAATATAGAAAATAGGCATAGTAGTGATATAGGCCTTATTCGGCCATTTTTGAATGAAATTGCGACTTAAAACACTTGAATTGCTCTTTTAATGTGATTTCAAGCCTTATATGCCTCTAACTAGGTAAAATGAATGTTAAGAGGAAGAATGAGCTATTTTGATCAAAACATAGAAAATAGGCATACATGTAGTAATATAGGCCTTATTTCGGCCATTTTGAATGAAATTGCGACTTAAAACACTTGACTTGCTCTTTTAATGTGATTTCAAGCCTTAGATGCCTCTAACTAGGTAAAAATGACATTTTAAGAGGAAGAATGAGCTATTTTGATCAAAACATAGAAAATAGGCATACATGTAGTGATATAGGCCTTATTTCGGCCATTTTGAATGAAATTGCGTCTTAAAAACTTGACTTGCTCTTTTAATGTGATTTCAAGCCTTATTGCCTCTAACTAGGTAAAAATGACATGTTAAGAGAATAATGAGCTATTTTGATCAAATACATAGAAAATAGGCATACATGTAGTAATATAGGCCTTATTTCGGCCATTTTGAATGAAATTGCGACTTAAAACACTTGACTTGCTCTTTTAATGTGATTTCAAGCCTTAGATGCCTCTAACTAGGTAAAATGACATGTTAAGAGGAAATGAGCTATTTTGATCAAAACATAGAAAATAGGCATACAAGTAGAGATATAGGCCTTATTTCGGCCATTTTGAATGAAATTGCGTCTTAAAACACTTGACTTGCTCTTTTAATGTGATTTCAAGCCTTAGATGCCTCTAACTAGGTAAAAATGACATTTTAAGAGGAAGAATGAGCTATTTTGATCAAAATATAGAAAATAGGCATACAAGTAGTGATATAGGCCTTATTTCGGCCATTTTGAATGAAATTGCGACTTAAAACACTTGACTTGCTTTTAATGTGATTTCAAGCCTTAGATGCCTCTAACTAGGTAATAATGACATGTTAAGAGGAAGAATTAGCTATTTTGATAAAAATATAGAAAATAGGCATACATGTAGTGATATAGGCCTTATTTTCGGCCATTTTGAATGAAATTGCGTCTTAAAACACTTGACTTGCTCTTTTAATGTGATTTCAAGCCTTAGATGCCTCTAACTAGGTAATAATGACATGTTAAGAGGAAGAATTAGCTATTTGATCAAATATAGAAAATAGGCATACAAGTAGTGATATAGGCCTTATTCGGGCCATTTTTTGAAATTGCGTCTTAAAACACTTGACTTGTCTTTTAATGTGATTTGCTTTAGCTGCCTCTAACTAGGTAAAAATGACATGTTAAGAGGAAGAATGAGCTATTTTGATCAAAAACATAGAAAATAGGCATACATGTAGTGATATAGGCCTATTTCGGCCATTTTGAATGAAATTGCGACTTAAAACACTTGACTTGCTCTTTTAATGTGATTTCAAGCCTTATATGCCTCTAACTAGGTAATAATGACATGTTAAGAGGAAGAATGAGCTATTTTGATCAAAACATAGAAAATAGGCATACATGTAGTAATATAGGCCTTATTTCGGCCATTTTGAATGAAATTGCGACTTAAAACACTTGACTTGCTCTTTTAATGTGATTTCAAGCCTTAGCTGCCTCTAACTAGGTAAAATGACATGTTAAGAGGAAGAATGAGCTATTTTGATCAAATATAGAAAATAGGCATACATGTAGTAATATAGGCCTTATTTCGGCCATTTTGAATGAAATTGCGACTTAAAACACTTGACTTGCTCTTTTAATGTGATTTCAAGCCTTAGATGCCTCTAACTAGGTAATAATGACATTTAAGAGGAAGAATTAGCTATTTTGATCAAAAATATAGAAAATAGGCATACATGTAGTGATATAGGCCTTATTTCGGCCATTTTGAATGAAATTGCGTCTTAAAACACTTGACTTGCTCTTTTAATGTGATTTCAAGCCTTAGATGCCTCTACTAGGTAAAAATGACATGTTAAGAGGAAGAATGAGCTATTTTGATAAAAATATAGAAAATAGGCATACAAGTAGTGATATAGGCCTTATTTCGGCCATTTTGAATGAAATTGCGTCCCAAAACATTCAAATGCTCTTTTATCAAGCCTTAGCTGCCTCTAAATAGGTAATAATGACATTTAAGAGCTATTTGATCAAAAATAGAAAATAGGCATACATGTAGTGATATAGGCCTTATTCGGCCATTTTGAATGAAATTGCGACTTAAAACACTTGAGCTCTTTTAATGTGATTTCAAGCCTTATATGCCTCTAACTAGGTAATAATGACATGTTAAGAGGAAGAATGAGCTATTTTGATCAAAACATAGAAAATAGGCATACATGTAGTAATATAGGCCTTATTTCGGCCATTTTGAATGAAATTGCGACTTAAAACACTTGACTTGCTCTTTTAATGTGATTTCAAGCCTTAGATGCCTCTAACTAGGTAAAATGACATTTTAAGAGGAAGAATGAGCTATTTTGATCAAAACATAGAAAATAGGCATACATGTAGTAATATAGGCCTTATTTCGGCCATTTTGAATGAAATTGCGACTTAAAACACTTGACTTGCTCTTTTAATGTGATTTCAAGCCTTAGATGCCTCTAACTAGGTAAAATGACATTTTAAGAGGAAGAATGAGCTATTTTGATCAAAAATAGAAAATAGGCATACATGTAGTATATAGGCCTTATTTCGGCCATTTTGAATGAAATTGCGTCTTAAAACACTTGACTTGCTCTTTTAATGTGATTTCAAGCCTTATATGCCTCTAACTAGGTAAAATGACATGTTAAGAGGAAGAATGAGCTATTTTGATCAAATACATAGAAAATAGGCATACATGTAGTAATATAGGCCTTATTTCGGCCATTTTGAATGAAATTGCGACTTAAAACACTTGACTTGCTCTTTTAATGTGATTTCAAGCCTTAGATGCCTCTAACTAGGTAAAAATGACATAAGAGGAATATGAGCTATTTTGATCAAACATAGAAAATAGGCATACAAGTAGTGATATAGGCCTTATTTCGGCCATTTTGAATGAAATTGCGACTTAAAACACTTGACTTGCTCTTTTAATGTGATTTCAAGCCTTATATGCCTCTAACTAGGTAATAATGACATGTTAAGAGGAAGAATTAGCTATTTTGATCAAAAACGAAAAGGCATACAAGTAGATATAGGCCTTATTTCGGCCATTTTGAATGAAATTGCGTTTAAAACACTTGACTTGCTCTTTTAATGTGATTTCAAGCCTTAGCTGCCTCTAGGTAAAAATGACATGTTAAGAGGAAGAATGAGCTATTTTGATCAAAAACATAGAAAATAGGCATACATGTAGTGATATAGGCCTTATTTCGGCCATTTTGAATGAAATTGCGTCTTAAAACACTTGACTTGCTCTTTTAATGTGATTTCAAGCCTTAGTGCCTCTAAACTAGGTAAAATGACATGTTAAGAGGAAGAATGAGCTATTTTGATCAAAAACATAGAAAATAGGCATACATGTAGTATATAGGCCTTATTTCGGCCATTTTGAATGAAATTGCGTCTTAAAACACTTGACTTGCTCTTTTAATGTGATTTCAAGCCTTAGCCTCTAACTAGGTAAAAATGACATTTAAGAGGAAGAATGAGCTATTTTGATCAAAAATAGAAAATAGGCATACATGTAGTGATATAGGCCTTATTTCGGCCATTTTGAATGAAATTGCGACTTAAAACACTTGACTTGCTCTTTTAATGTGATTTCAAGCCTTAGCTGCCTCTAACTAGGTAAAATGACATGTTAAGAGGAAGAATGAGCTATTTTGATCAAATACATAGAAAATAGGCATACATGTAGTATATAGGCCTTATTTCGGCCATTTTGAATGAAATTGCGACTTAAAACACTTGACTTGCTTTTTAATGTGATTTCAAGCCTTAGATGCCTCTAACTAGGTAAAAATGACATTTTAAGAGGAATAATGAGCTATTTTGAACAAATACATAGAAAATAGGCATACAAGTAGTGATATAGGCCTTATTTCGGCCATTTTGAATGAAATTGCGACTTAAAACACTTGACTTGCTCTTTTAATGTGATTTCAAGCCTTATATGCCTCTAACTAGGTAATAATGACATGTTAAGAGGAAGAATTAGCTATTTTGATAAAAATATAGAAAATAGGCATACAAGTAGAGATATAGGCCTTATTTTGGCCATTTTGAATGAAATTGCGTCTTAAAAATTTGACTTGCTCTTTTAATGTGATTTGAAGCCTTAGCTGCCTCTAACTAGGTAAAATGACATGTTAAGAGGAAGAATGAGCTATTTTGATCAAAACATAGAAAATAGGCATACATGTAGTGATATAGGCCTTATTTCGGCCATTTTGAATGAAATTGCGTCTTAAAACACTTGACTTGCACTTTTAATGTGATTTCAAGCCTTATCTGCCTCTAAATAGGTAAAAATGACATGTTAAGAGGAAGAATGAGCTATTTTGATCAAAAACATAAAAATAGGCATACATGTAGTGATATAGGCCTTATTTCGGCCATTTTGAATGAAATTGCGTCTTAAAACACTTGACTTGCTCTTTTAATGTGATTCAAGCCTTAACAGCCTCTAACTAGGTAAAAATGACATTTAAGTGGAAGAATGAGCTATTTTGAACAAAACATAGAAAATAGGCATACATGTAGTGATATAGGCCTTATTTCGGCCATTTTGAATGAAATTGCGACTTAAAACACTTGACTTGCTCTTTTAATGTGATTTCAAGCCTTAGCTGCCTCTAACTAGGTAAAAATGACATGTTAAGAGGAAGAATGAGCTATTTTGATCAAATACATAGAAAATAGGCATACATGTAGTAATATAGGCCTTATTTCGGCCATTTTGAATGAAATTGCGACTTAAAACACTTGACTTGCTCTTTTAATGTGATTTCAAGCCTTAGATGCCTCTAACTAGGTAATAATGACATGTTAAGAGGAATAATGAGCTATTTTGATCAAAAATATAGAAAATAGGCATACATGTAGTGATATAGGCCTTTTTCGGCCATTTTGAATGAAATTGCGTCTTAAAACACTTGACTTGCTCTTTTATTGTGATTTCAAGCCTTAGATGCCTCTAACTAGGTAATAATGACATGTTAAGAGGAAAATTAGTTATTTGATCAAAAATATAGAAATAGGCATACATGTAGTGATATAGGCCTTATTTCGGCCATTTTGAATGAAATTGCGTCTTAAAACACTTGACTTGCTCTTTTAATTTGATTTCAAGCCTTAGATGCCTCTACTAGGTAAAATGACATGTTAAGAGGAATAATGAGCTATTTTGATAAAAATATAGAAAATAGGCATACAAGTAATGATATAGGCCTTATTTCGGCCATTTTGAATGAAATTGCGTCCCAAAACCTTCAAATGCTCTTTTATCAAGCCTTAGCTGCCTCTAAATAGTAATAATGACATTTAAGAGAAATATTGAGCTAATTTGATCAAAAATATAGAAAATAGGCATACAAGTAGTGATATAGGCCTTATTCGGCCCTTTTGAATGAAATTGCGACTTAAAACACTTGAATTGCTCTTTTAATGTGATTTCAAGCCTTATATGCCTCTAACTAGGTAAAATGACATGTTAAGAGGAAGAATGAGCTATTTGATCAAAACATAGAAAATAGGCATACATGTAGTAATATAGGCCTATTTCGGCCATTTTGAATGAAATTGCGACTTAAAACACTTGACTTGCTCTTTTTGTGATTTCAAGCCTTATATGCCTCTAACTAGGAATAATGACATGTTAAGAGGAGAATTAGCTTTTTTGATCAAAAATAGAAAATAGCATACATGTAGTGATATAGGCCTTATTTCGGCCATTTTGAATGAAATTGCGACTAAAACACTTCACTTGCTCTTTTAATGTTATTTCAAGCTTTAGCTGCCTCTAACTAGGTAAAATGACATGTTAAGAGGAAATGAGCTATTTTGATCAAATACATAGAAAATAGGCATACATGTAGTAATATAGGCCTTATTTCGGCCATTTTGAATGAAATTGCGACTTAAAACACTTGACTTGCTCTTTTAATGTGATTTCAAGCCTTAGATGCCTCTAACTAGGTAAAATGACATGTTAAGAGGAAGAATGAGCTATTTTGAAAAAATACATAGAAAATAGGCATACATGTAGTAATATAGGCCTTATTTCGGCCATTTTGAATGAAATTGCGACTTAAAACACTTGACTTGCTCTTTTAATGTGATTTCAAGCCTTATATGCCTCTAACTAGGTAATAATGACATGTTAAGAGGAAGAATGAGCTATTTTGATCAAATACATAGAAAATAGGCATACATGTAGTAATAGGCCTTATTTCGGCCATTTTGAATGAAATTGCGACTTAAAACACTTGACTTGCTCTTTTAATGTGATTTCAAGCCTTAGATGCCTCTAACTAGGTAAAAATGACATTTAAGAGGAAATGAGCTATTTTGAACAAACATAGAAAATAGGCATACAAGTAGAGATATAGGCCTTATTCGGCCATTTTGAATGAAATTGCGACTTAAAACACTTGACTTGCTCTTTTAATGTGATTTCAAGCCTTATATGCCTCTAACTAGGTAAATAATGACATGTTAAGAGGAAGAATTAGCTATTTTGATAAAAAATATAGAAAATAGGCATACAAGTAGAGATATAGGCCTTATTTTGGCCATTTTGAATGAAATTGCGTCTTAAAATATTTGACTTGCTCTTTTAATGTGATTTGAAGCCTTAGCTGCCTCTAACTAGGTAAAAATGACATGTTAAGAGGAAAAATGAGGCTATTTTGTTCAAAAACATAGAAAATAGGCATACATGTAGTGATATAGGCCTTATTTCGCCATTTTGAATGAAATTGCGTCTTAAAACACTTGACTTGCACTTTTAATGTGATTTCAAGCCTTATCTGCCTCTAAATAGGTAAAAATGACATGTTAAGAGGAAGAATGAGCTATTTTGATCAAAAACATAAAAATTAGGCATACGTGTAGTGATATAGGCCTTATTTCGGCCATTTTGAATGAAATTGCGTCTTAAAACACTTGACTTGCTCTTTTAATGTGATATCAAGCCTTAACAGCCTCTAACTAGGTAAAAATTACATTTCAAGTGGAAGAATGAGCTATTTTGAAACAAATACATAGAAAAATAGGCATACATGTAGTGATATAGGCCTTATTTCGGCCATTTTGAATGAAATTGCGACTTAAAACACTTGACTTGCTCTTTTAATGTGATTTCAAGCCTTAGCTGCTCTAACAAGGTAAAAAATGACAAGTTAAGAGGAATAATGAGCTATTTTGATCAAATACATAGAAAAATAGGCATACATGTAGTAATATAGGCCTTATTTCGGCCATTTTGAATTAAATTGCGACTTAAAACACTTGACTTGCTCTTTTAATGTGATTTCAAGCCTTAGATGCCTCTAACTAGGTAATAATGACATGTTAAGAGGAATAATGAGCTATTTTGATCAAAAATATAGAAAATAGGCATACATGTAGTGATATAGGCCTTATTTCGGCCATTTTGAATGAAATTGCGTCTTAAAAACCTTGACTTGCTCTTTTAATGTGATTTCAAGCCTTAGATGCCTCTAACTAGGTAATAATGACATGTTAAGAGGAAGAATTAGCTATTTTGATCAAAAATATAGAAAATAGGCATACATGTAGTGATATAGGCCTTATTTCGGCCATTTTGAATGAAATTGCGTCTTAAAACACTTGACTTGCTCTTTTAATGTGATTTCAAGCCTTAGATGCCTCTAACTAGGTAAAAATGACATGTTAAGAGGAAGAATGAGCTATTTTGATAAAAAATATAGAAAATAGGCATACAAGTAGAGATATAGGCCTTATTTCGGCCATTTTGAATGAAATTGCGTCCCAAAACATTTGCTCTTTTATCAAGCCTTAGCTGCCTCTAAATAGGTAATAATGACATTTAAGAGAAAATGAGCTAATTTGATCAAAAATATAGAAAATAGGCATACAAGTAGTGATATAGGCCTTATTCGGGCCCTTTTGAATGAAATTGCGACTTAAAACACTTGACTTGCTCTTTTAATGTGATTTCAAGCCTTATATGCCTCTAACTAGGTAATAATGACATGTTAAGAGGAGAATGAGCTATTTTGATCAAATACATAGAAAATAGGCATACATGTAGTGATATAGGCCTTATTTCGGCCATTTTGAATGAAATTGCGACTTAAAACACTTGACTTGCTCTTTTAATGTGATTTCAAGCCTTAGATGCCTCTAACTAGGTAAAAATGACATTTTAAGAGGAAGAATGAGCTATTTTGATCAAAAAACATAGAAAATAGGCATACATGTAGTGATATAGGCCTTATTTCGGCCATTTTGAATGAAATTGCGTCTTAAAACACTTGACTTGCTCTTTTAATGTGATTTCAAGCCTTATCTGCCTCTAAATAGGTAAAAATGACATGTTAAGAGGAATAATGAGCTATTTTGATCAAATACATAGAAAATAGGCATACATGTAGTGATATAGGCCTTATTTCGGCCATTTTGAATGAAATTGCGACTTAAAACACTTGACTTGCTCTTTTAATGTGATTTCAAGCCTTAGATGCCTCTAACTAGGTAAAAATGACATTTAAGAGGAATAATGAGCTATTTTGAAAAATACATAGAAAATAGGCATACAAGTAGTGATATAGGCCTTATTTCGGCCATTTTGAATGAAATTGCGTTAAAACACTTGACTTGCTCTTTTAATGTGATTTCAAGCCTTAGATGCCTCTAACTAGGTAAATGACATTAAGAGGAAGAATGAGCTATTTAATACATAGAAAATAGGCATACATGTAGAATATAGGCCTTATTTCGGCCATTTGAATGAAATTGCGACTTAAAACACTTGACTTGCTCTTTTAATGTGATTTCAAGCCTTAGATGCCTCTAACTAGGTAATAATGACATTAAGAGGAAGAATTAGCTATTTTGATAAAAAATATAGAAAATAGGCATACATGTAGTGATATAGGCCTTATTTCGGCCATTTTGAATGAAATTGCGTCTTAAAACACTTGACTTGCTCTTTTAATGTGATTTCAAGCCTTAGATGCCTCTAACTAGGTAATAATGACATGTTAAGAGGAAGAATTAGCTATTTTGATCAAAAAATATAGAAAATAGGCATACAAGTAGTGATATAGGCCTTATTTCGGGCCATTTTGTTGAAAATGCGTCTTAAAACACTTGACTTGTCTTTTAATGTGATTTTCAAGCTTTAGCTGCCTCTAACTAGGTAAAAATGACATGTTAAGAGGAAGAATGAGCTATTTTGATCAAATACATAGAAAATAGGCATACATGTAGTGATATATAGGCCTTATTTCGGCCATTTTGAATGAAATTGCGACTTAAAACACTTGACTTGCTCTTTTAATGTGATTTCAAGCCTTATATGCCTCTAACTAGGTAATAATTACATGTTAAGAGGAAGAATGAGCTATTTTGATCAAATACATAGAAAATAGGCATACATGTAGTAATATAGGCCTTATTTCGGCCATTTTGAATGAAATTGCGTCTTAAAACACTTGACTTGCTCTTTTAATGTGATTTCAAGCCTTAGCTGCCTCTAACTAGGTAAAAATGACATGTTAAGAGGAAGAATGAGCTATTTTGATCAAACATAGAAAATAGGCATACATGTAGTAATATAGGCCTTATTTCGGCCATTTTGAATGAAATTGCGACTTAAAACACTTGACTTGCTCTTTTAATGTGATTTCAAGCCTTAGATGCCTCTAACTAGGTAATAATGACATGTTAAGAGGAAGAATTAGCTATTTTGATCAAAAATATAGAAAATAGGCATACATGTAGTGATATAGGCCTTATTTCGGCATTTTGAATGAAATTGCGTCTTAAAACACTTGACTTGCTCTTTTAATGTGATTTCAAGCCTTAGATGCCTCTAACTAGGTAAAAATGACATGTTAAGAGGAAGAATGAGCTATTTTGATAAAAAATATAGAAAATAGGCATACAAGTAATGATATAGGCCTTATTTCGGCCATTTTGAATGAAATTGCGATTATGCTCTTTTATCAAGCCTTAGCTGCCTCTAAATAGGTAATAATGACATCTTAAGAGGAAAATTGAGCTAATTTGATCAAAAATATAGAAAATAGGCATACAAGTAGTGATATAGGCCTTTTCGGCCCTTTTGAATGAAATTGCGACTTAAAACACTTGACTTGCTCTTTTAATGTGATTTCAAGCCTTATATGCCTCTAACTAGGTAATAATGACATGTTAAGAGGAAGAATGAGCTTTTGATCAAATACATAGAAAATAGGCATACATGTAGTGATATAGGCCTTATTTCGGCCATTTTGAATGAAATTGCGACTTAAAACACTTGACTTGCTCTTTTAATGTGATTTCAAGCCTTAGATGCCTCTAACTAGGTAAAAATGACATTTTAAGAGGAAGAATGAGCTATTTTGATCAAATACATAAAATAGGCATACATGTAGATATAGGCCTTATTTCGGCCATTTTGAATGAAATTGCGACTTAAAACACTTGACTTGCTCTTTTAATGTGATTTCAAGCCTTAGATGCCTCTAACTAGGTAAAATGACATTAAGAGGAAGAATGAGCTATTTTGATCAAAACATAGAAAATAGGCATACATGTAGTAATATAGGCCTTATTTCGGCCATTTTGAATGAAATTGCGACTTAAAACACTTGACTTGCTCTTTTAATGTGATTTCAAGCCTTATATGCCTCTAACTAGGTAATAATGACATGTTAAGAGGAAGAATGAGCTATTTTGATCAAAACATAGAAAATAGGCATACATGTAGTGATATAGGCCTTATTTGAATGAAATTGCGACACTTGACTTGCTCTTTTAATGTGATTTCAAGCCTTAGATGCCTCTAACTAGGTAAAAATGACATTTTAAGAGGAAGAATGAGCTATTTTGAACAAAACATAGAAAATAGGCATACAAGTAGATATAGGCCTTATTTCGGCCATTTTGAATGAAATTGCGACTTAAAACACTTGACTTGCTCTTTTAATGTGATTTCAAGCCTTATATGCCTCTAACTAGGTAATAATGACATGTTAAGAGGAAGAATTAGCTATTTTGATAAAAATATAGAAAATAGGCATACAAGTAGTGATATAGGCCTTATTTCGGCCATTTTGAATGAAATTGCGTCTTAAAACACTTGACTTGCTCTTTTAATGTGATTTCAAGCCTTAGCTGCCTCTAACTAGGTAAAAATGACATGTTAAGAGGAAGAATGAGCTATTTTGATCAAAAACATAGAAAATAGGCATACATGTAGTGATATAGGCCTTATTTCGGCCATTTTGAATGAAATTGCGTCTTAAACACTTGACTTGCTCTTTTAATGTGATTTCAAGCCTTATCTGCCTCTAAATAGGTAAAAAATGACATGTTAAGAGGAAGAATGAGCTATTTTGATCAAAAACATAAAATAGGCATACGTGTAGTGATATAGGCCTTATTTCGGCCATTTTGAATGAAATTGCGTCTTAAAACTTGACTTGCTCTTTTAATGTGATTTCAAGCCTTAATGCCTCTAACTAGGTAAAAATGACATGTTAAAGGAAGAATGAGCTATTTTGATCAAAACATAGAAAATAGGCATACATGTAGTGATATAGGCCTTATTTCGGCCATTTTGAATGAAATTGCGACTTAAAACACTTGACTTGCTCTTTTAATGATTTCAAGCCTTAGATGCCTCTAACTAGGTAAAAATGACATGTTAAGAGGAAGAATGAGCTATTTTGATCAAATACATAGAAAATAGGCATACATGTAGTAATATAGGCCTTATTTCGGCCATTTTGAATGAAATTGCGACTTAAAACACTTGACTTGCTCTTTTAATGTGATTTCAAGCCTTAGATGCCTCTAACTAGGTAAAAATGACATTTAAGAGGAAATGAGCTATTTTGATCAAAACATAGAAAATAGGCATACAAGTATGATATAGGCCTTATTTCGGCCATTTTGAATGAAATTGCGACTTAAAACACTTGACTTGCTCTTTTAATGTGATTTCAAGCCTTATATGCCTCTAACTAGGTAATAATGACATGTTAAGAGGAAGAATTAGCTATTTTGATAAAAAATATAGAAAATAGGCATACAAGTAGTGATATAGGCCTTATTTCGGCCATTTTGAATGAAATTGCGTCTTAAAACACTTGACTTGCTCTTTTAATGTGATTTCAAGCCTTAGCTGCCTCTAACTAGGTAAAATGACATGTTAAGAGGAAGAATGAGCTATTTTGATCAAAAACATAGAAAATAGGCATACATGTAGTGATATAGGCCTTATTTCGGCCATTTTGAATGAAATTGCGTCTTAAAACACTTGACTTGCTCTTTTAATGTGATTTCAAGCCTTATCTGCCTCTAAATAGGTAAAAATGACATGTTAAGAGGAAGAATGAGCTATTTTGATCAAAAACATAGAAAATAGGCATACATGTAGTGATATAGGCCTTATTTCGGCCATTTTGAATGAAATTGCGTCTTAAAACACTTGACTTGCTCTTTTAATGTGATTTCAAGCCTTAATGCCTCTAACTAGGTAAAATTACATTTAAGAGGAAGAATGAGCTATTTTGAAAAATACATAGAAAATAGGCATACATGTAGTGATATAGGCCTTATTTCGGCCATTTTGAATGAAATTGCGACTTAAAACACTTGACTTGCTCTTTTAATGTGATTTCAAGCCTTAGCTGCCTCTAACTAGGTAAAAATGACATGTTAAGAGGAAGAATGAGCTATTTTGATCAAATACATAGAAAATAGGCATACATGTAGTAATATAGGCCTTATTTCGGCCATTTTGAATGAAATTGCGACTTAAAACACTTGACTTGCTCTTTTAATGTGATTTCAAGCCTTAGATGCCTCTAACTAGGTAATAATGACATGTTAAGAGGAAGAATGAGCTATTTTGATCAAAAATATAGAAAATAGGCATACATGTAGTGATATAGGCCTTATTTCGGCCATTTTGAATGAAATTGCGTCTTAAAACACTTGACTTGCTCTTTTAATGTGATTTCAAGCCTTAGATGCCTCTAACTAGGTAATAATGACATGTTAAGAGGAAGAATTAGCTATTTTGATCAAAAATATAGAAAATAGGCATACATGTAGTGATATAGGCCTTATTTCGGCCATTTTGAATGAAATTGCGTCTTAAAACACTTGACTTGCTCTTTTAATTTGATTTCAAGCCTTAGATGCCTCTAACTAGGTAAAAATGACATGTTTAAGAGGAAGAATGAGCTATTTTGATAAAAAATATAGAAAATAGGCATACAAGTAGTGATATAGGCCATTCGGCCATTTTGAATGAAATTGCGATGCTCTTTTATCAAGCCTTAGCTGCCTCTAAATAGGTAATAATGACATTTAAGAGAAAATTGAGCTATTTTGATCAAAAATATAGAAAATAGGCATACAAGTAGTGATATAGGCCTTATTTCGGCCATTTTGAATGAAATTGCGACTTAAAACACTTGAATTGCTCTTTTAATGTGATTTCAAGCCTTATATGCCTCTAACTAGGTAATAATGACATGTTAAGAGGAAGAATGAGCTATTTTGATCAAAAAACATAGAAAATAGGCATACATGTAGTAATATAGGCCTTATTTCGGCCATTTTGAATGAAATTGCGACTTAAAACACTTGACTTGCTCTTTTAATGTGATTTCAAGCCTTAATGCCTCTAACTAGGAAATAATGACATGTTAAGAGGAAGAATTAGCTTTTTTGATCAAAACATAGAAAATAGGCATACATGTAGTGATATAGGCCTTATTTCGGCCATTTTGAATGAAATTGCGTTAAAACACTTGACTTGCTCTTTTAATGTGATTTCAAGCCTTAGCTGCCTCTAACTAGGTAAAAATGACATGTTAAGAGGAATAATGAGCTATTTTGATCAAATACATAGAAAATAGGCATACATGTAGTAATATAGGCCTTATTTCGGCCATTTTGAATGAAATTGCGACTTAAAACACTTGACTTGCTCTTTTAATGTGATTTCAAGCCTTAGATGCCTCTAACTAGGTAAAAATGACATTTTAAGAGGAAGAATGAGCTATTTTGAAAAAACATAGAAAATAGGCATACATGTAGTGATATAGGCCTTATTTCGGCCATTTTGAATGAAATTGCGTCTTAAAACACTTGACTTGCTCTTTTAATGTGATTTCAAGCCTTATATGCCTCTAACTAGGTAATAATTACATGTTAAGAGGAAGAATGAGCTATTTTGATCAAAATATAGAAAATAGGCATACATGTAGTGATATAGGCCTTATTTCGGCCATTTTGAATGAAATTGCGACTTAAAACACTTGACTTGCTCTTTTAATGTGATTTCAAGCCTTAGATGCCTCTAACTAGGTAAAAATGACATGTTAAGAGGAAGAATGAGCTATTTTGATCAAATACATAGAAAATAGGCATACAAGTAGAGATATAGGCCTTATTTCGGCCATTTTGAATGAAATTGCGACTTAAAACACTTGACTTGCTCTTTTAATGTGATTTCAAGCCTTATATGCCTCTAACTAGGTAATAATGACATGTTAAGAGGAAGAATTAGCTATTTTGATCAAAAATATAGAAAATAGGCATACAAGTAGTGATATAGGCCTTATTTCGGCCATTTTGAATGAAATTGCGTCTTAAAACACTTGACTTGCTCTTTTAATGTGATTTTCAAGCCTTATGCCTCTAACTAGGTAAAAAATGACATGTTAAGAGGAAGAATGAGCTATTTTGATCAAAAACATAGAAAATAGGCATACATGTAGTGATATAGGCCTTATTTCGGCCATTTTGAATGAAATTGCGTCTTAAAACACTTGACTTGCTCTTTTAATGTGATTTCAAGCCTTATCTGCCTCTAAATAGGTAAAAATGACATGTTAAGAGGAAGAATGAGCTATTTTGATCAAAAACATAGAAAATAGGCATACATGTAGTGATATAGGCCTTATTTCGGCCATTTTGAATGAAATTGCGTCTTAAAACACTTGACTTGCTCTTTTAATGTGATTTCAAGCCTTAATGCCTCTAACTAGGTAAAAATGACATTAAGAGGAAGAATGAGCTATTTTGAACAAAACATAGAAAATAGGCATACATGTAGTGATATAGGCCTTATTTCGGCCATTTTGAATGAAATTGCGACTTAAAACACTTGACTTGCTCTTTTAATGTGATTTCAAGCCTTAGCTGCCTCTAACTAGGTAAAATGACATGTTAAGAGGAAGAATGAGCTATTTTGATCAAATACATAGAAAATAGGCATACATGTAGTAATATAGGCCTTATTTCGGCCATTTTGAATGAAATTGCGACTTAAAACACTTGACTTGCTCTTTTAATGTGATTTCAAGCCTTAGATGCCTCTAACTAGGTAATAATGACATGTTAAGAGGAATAATGAGCTATTTTGATCAAAAATATAGAAAATAGGCATACATGTAGTGATATAGGCCTTATTTCGGCCATTTTGAATGAAATTGCGTCTTAAAACCCTTGACTTGCTCTTTTATGTGATTTCAAGCCTTAGATGCCTCTAACTAGGTAATAATGACATGTTAAGAGGAAGAATTAGCTATTTTGATCAAAAATATAGAAAATAGGCATACATGTAGTGATATAGGCCTTATTTCGGCCATTTTGAATGAAATTGCGTCTTAAAACACTTGACTTGCTCTTTTAATGTGATTTCAAGCCTTAGATGCCTCTAACTAGGTAAAAATGACATGTTAAGAGGAAGAATGAGCTATTTTGATAAAAAATATAGAAAATAGGCATACAAGTAATGATATAGGCCTTATTTCGGCCATTTTGAATGAAATTGCGATGCTCCAAGCCTTAGCTGCCTCTAAATAGGTAATAATGACATTAAGAGGAAAATTGAGCTAATTTGATCAAAAATATAGAAAATAGGCATACAAGTAGTGATATAGGCCTTATTCGGGCCTTTTGAATGAAATTGCGACTTAAAACACTTGAATTGCTCTTTTAATGTGATTTCAAGCCTTATATGCCTCTAACTAGGTAAAATGACATGTTAAGAGGAGAATGAGCTATTTTTATCAAATACATAGAAAATAGGCATACATGTAGTAATATAGGCCTTATTTCGGCCATTTTGAATGAAATTGCGACTTAAAACACTTGACTTGCTCTTTTAATGTGATTTCAAGCCTTAGATGCCTCTAAATAGGTAAAAATGACATTTTAAGAGGAAGAATGAGCTATTTTGATCAAAAACATAGAAAATAGGCATACATGTAGTGATATAGGCCTTATTTCGGCCATTTTGAATGAAAT
Organism: Chenopodium quinoa; assembly: GCF_001683475.1. NCBI lineage: Eukaryota > Viridiplantae > Streptophyta > Magnoliopsida > Caryophyllales > Amaranthaceae > Chenopodium > Chenopodium quinoa. Next base: position 169,026 of record NW_018745279.1, read on the forward strand.
TGCGTCTTAAAACACTTGACTTGCTCTTTTAATGTGATTTCAAGCCTTATGCCTCTAAATAGGTAAAAATGACATGTTAAGAGGAATAATGAGCTATTTTGATCAAATACATAGAAAATAGGCATACATGTAGATATAGGCCTTATTTCGGCCATTTTGAATGAAATTGCGACTTAAAACACTTGACTTGCTCTTTTAATGTGATTTCAAGCCTTAGATGCCTCTAACTAGGTATGACATGTTAAGAGGAAGAATGAGCTATTTTGAAAATACATAAAATAGGCATACAAGTAGAGATATAGGCCTTATTTCGGCCATTTTGAATGAAATTGCGTAAAACACTTGACTTGCTCTTTTAATGTGATTTCAAGCCTTAGATGCCTCTAACTAGGTAAAAAATGACATAAGAGGAAAATGAGCTATTTTGCAAATACATAGAAAATAGGCATACAAGTAGAGATATAGGCCTTATTTCGGCCATTTTGAATGAAATTGCGACTTAAAACACTTGACTTGCTCTTTTAATGTGATTTCAAGCCTTAGATGCCTCTAACTAGGTAATAATGACATGTTAAGAGGAAGAATTAGCTATTTTGATAAAAATATAGAAAATAGGCATACATGTAGTGATATAGGCCTTATTTCGGCCATTTTGAATGAAATTGCGTCTTAAAACACTTGACTTGCTCTTTTAATGTGATTTCAAGCCTTAGATGCCTCTAACTAGGTAATAATGACATGTTAAGAGGAAGAATTAGCTAATTTGATCAAAAATATAGAAAATAGGCATACAAGTAGTGATATAGGCCTTATTCGGCCCTTTTGAATGAAAATGCGTCTTAAAACACTTGACTTGTCTTTTAATGTGATTTAAAGCTTTAGCTGCCTCAACTAGGACATGTTAAGAGGAAGAATGAGCTTTTTGATCAAATACATAGAAAATAGGCATACATGTAGTGATATAGGCCTATTTCCATTTTGAATGAAATTGCGACTTAAAACACTTGACTTGCTCTTTTATGTGATTTCAAGCCTTATATGCCTCTAACTAGGTAATAATGACATGTTAAGAGGAAGAATGAGCTATTTTGATCAAATACATAGAAAATAGGCATACATGTAGTAATATAGGCCTTATTTCGGCCATTTTGAATGAAATTGCGACTTAAAACACTTGACTTGCTCTTTTAATGTGATTTCAAGCCTTAGCTGCCTCTAACTAGGTAAAAATGACATGTTAAGAGGAAGAATGAGCTATTTTGATCAAATACATAGAAAATAGGCATACATGTAGTAATATAGGCCTTATTTCGGCCATTTTGAATGAAATTGCGACTTAAAACACTTGACTTGCTCTTTTAATGTGATTTCAAGCCTTAGATGCCTCTAACTAGGTAATAATGACATTAAGAGGAAGAATTTTATTTTGATCAAAAATATAGAAAATAGGCATACATGTAGTGATATAGGCCTTATTTCGGCATTTTGAATGAAATTGCGTCTTAAAACACTTGACTTGCTTTTAATTTGATTTCAAGCCTTAGATGCCTCTTACTAGGTAAAAATGACATGTTAAGAGGAATAATGAGCTATTTTGATAAAAAATATAGAAAATAGGCATACAAGTAATGATATAGGCCTTATTTCGGCCATTTTGAATGAAATTGCGTCCCAAAACCATTCAAATGCTCTTTTTTCAAGCCTTAGCTGCCTCTAAATAGGTAATAATGACATCTTAAGAAAATATTGAGCTAATTTGATCAAAAATATAGAAAATAGGCATACAAGTAGTGATATAGGCCTTATTTCGGGCCCTTTTGAATGAAATTGCGACTTAAAACACTTGAATTGCTCTTTTAATGTGATTTCAAGCCTTATATGCCTCTAACTAGGTAATAATGACATGTTAAGAGGAAGAATGAGCTATTTTGATCAAATACATAGAAAATAGGCATACATGTAGTAATATAGGCCTTATTTCGGCCATTTTGAATGAAATTGCGACTTAAAACACTTGACTTGCTCTTTTAATGTGATTTCAAGCCTTAGATGCCTCTAACTAGGTAAAATGACATGTTAAGAGGAAGAATGAGCTATTTTGAAAAATACATAGAAAATAGGCATACATGTAGTAATATAGGCCTTATTTCGGCCATTTTGAATGAAATTGCGACTTAAAACACTTGACTTGCTCTTTTAATGTGATTTCAAGCCGGACATGTTAAGAGGAAGAATGAGCTATTTTGATCAAATACATAGAAAATAGGCATACATATAGGCCTTATTTCGGCCATTTTGAATGAAATTGCGACTTAAAACACTTGACTTGCTCTTTTAATGTGATTTCAAGCCTTAGATGCCTCTAACTAGGTAAAAATGACATTTAAGAGGAATAATGAGCTATTTTGAACAAATACATAGAAAATAGGCATACAAGTATAGATATAGGCCTTATTTCGGCCATTTTGAATGAAATTGCGACTTAAAACACTTGACTTGCTCTTTTAATGTGATTTCAAGCCTTATATGCCTCTAACTAGGTAATAATGACATGTTAAGAGGAAGAATTAGCTATTTTGATAAAAAATATAGAAAATAGGCATACAAGTAGAGATATAGGCCTTATTTTGGCCATTTTGAATGAAATTGCGTCTTAAAAATATTGACTTGCTCTTTTAATGTGATTTTGAAGCCTTAGCTGCCTCTAACTAGGTAAAAATGACATGTTAAGAGGAAGAATGAGCTATTTTGATCAAAACATAGAAAATAGGCATACATGTAGTGATATAGGCCTTATTTCGGCCATTTTGAATGAAATTGCGTTTAAAACACTTGACTTGCTCTTTTAATGTGATTTCAAGCCTTATCTGCCTCTAAATAGGTAAAAATGACATGTTAAGAGGAAGAATGAGCTATTTTGATCAAAAACATAAAAATAGGCATACGTAGTGATATAGGCCTTATTTCGGCCATTTTGAATGAAATTGCGTCTTAAAACACTTGACTTGCTCTTTTAATGTGATTCAAGCCTTAACAGCCTCTAACTAGGTAAAAATTACATTTAAGGAAGAATGAGCTATTTTGAACAAATACATAGAAAATAGGCATACATGTAGTGATATAGGCCTTATTTCGGCCATTTTGAATGAAATTGCGACTTAAAACACTTGACTTGCTCTTTTAATGTGATTTCAAGCCTTAGCTGCCTCTAACAAGGTAAAAATGACAAGTTAAGAGGAAGAATGAGCTATTTTGATCAAATACATAGAAAATAGGCATACATGTAGTAATATAGGCCTTATTTCGGCCATTTTGAATTAAATTGCGACTTAAAACACTTGACTTGCTCTTTTAATGTGATTTCAAGCCTTAGATGCCTCTAACTAGGTAATAATGACATGTTAAGAGGAATAATGAGCTATTTTGATCAAAAATAGAAAATAGGCATACATGTAGTGATATAGGCCTTATTTCGGCCATTTTGAATGAAATTGCGTCTTAAAACACTTGACTTGCTCTTTTTTGTGATTTCAAGCCTTAGATGCCTCTAACTAGGTAATAATGACATGTTAAGAGGAAGAATTAGTTATTGATCAAAAATATAGAAAATAGGCATACATGTAGTGATATAGGCCTTATTTCGGCATTTTGAATGAAATTGCGTCTTAAAACACTTGACTTGCTCTTTTAATTTGATTTCAAGCCTTAGATGCCTCTTACTAGGTAAAAATGACATGTTAAGAGGAATAATGAGCTATTTTGATAAAAAATATAGAAAATAGGCATACAAGTAATGATATAGGCCTTATTTCGGCCATTTTGAATGAAATTGCGTCCCAAAACCATTCAAATGCTCTTTTATCAAGCCTTAGCTGCCTCTAAATAGGTAATAATGACATCTTAAGAGAAATATTGAGCTAATTTGATCAAAAATATAGAAAATAGGCATACAAGTAGTGATATAGGCCTTATTCGGCCCTTTTGAATGAAATTGCGACTTAAAACACTTGAATTGCTCTTTTAATGTGATTTCAAGCCTTATATGCCTCTAACTAGGTAAAAATGACATGTTAAGAGGAGAATGAGCTATTTTGATCAAATACATAGAAATAGGCATACATGTAGTAATATAGGCCTTATTTCGGCCATTTTGAATGAAATTGCCTTAAAACACTTGACTTGCTCTTTTAATGTGATTTCAAGCCTTAGATGCCTCTAACTAGGTAAAAATGACATTTTAAGAGGAAGAATGAGCTATTTTGAACAAATACATAGAAAATAGGCATACATGTAGTAATATAGGCCTTATTTCGGCCATTTTGAATGAAATTGCGACTTAAAACACTTGACTTGCTCTTTTAATGTGATTTCAAGCCTTATATGCCTCTAACTAGGTAATAATGACATGTTAAGAGGAAGAATGAGCTATTTTGATCAAATACATAGAAAATAGGCATACATGTAGTAATATAGGCCTTATTTCGGCCATTTTGAATGAAATTGCGACTTAAAACACTTGACTTGCTCTTTTAATGTGATTTCAAGCCTTAGATGCCTCTAACTAGGTAAAAATGACATGTTAAGAGGAAGAATGAGCTATTTTGAACAAATACATAGAAAATAGGCATACAAGTAGAGATATAGGCCTTATTTCGGCCATTTTGAATGAAATTGCGACTTAAAACACTTGACTTGCTCTTTTAATGTGATTTCAAGCCTTAGATGCCTCTAACTAGGTAATAATGACATGTTAAGAGGAAGAATTAGCTATTTTGATAAAAAAAATAGAAAATAGGCATACATGTAGTGATATAGGCCTTATTTCGGCCATTTTGAATGAAATTGCGTCTTAAAACACTTGACTTGCTCTTTTAATGTGATTTCAAACCTTAGATGCCTCTAACTAGGTAATAATGACATGTTAAGAGGAAGAATTAGCTAATTTGATCAAAAATATAGAAAATAGGCATACAAGTAGTGATATAGGCCTTATTTCGGGCTTTTGGTTGAAAATGCGTCTTAAAACACTTGACTTGTCTTTTAATGTGATTTAAAGTTTAGCTGCCTCTAACTAGGTAAAATGACATTAAGAGGAAGAATGAGCTATTTTGATCAAATACATAGAAAATAGGCATACATGTAGTGATATAGGCCTTATTTCGGCCATTTTGAATGAAATTGCGACTTAAAACACTTGACTTGCTCTTTTATGTGATTTCAAGCCTTAATGCCTCTAACTAGGAAATAATGACATGTTAAGAGGAGAATTAGCTTTTTTGATCAAAAACATAGAAAATAGCATACATGTAGTGATATAGGCCTTATTTCGGCCATTTTGAATGAAATTGCGATAAAACACTTGACTTGCTCTTTTATTGTGATTTCAAGCTTTAGCTGCCTCTAACTAGGTAAAAATGACATGTTAAGAGGAAGAATGAGCTATTTTGATCAAATACATAGAAAATAGGCATACATGTAGTAATATAGGCCTTATTTCGGCCATTTTGAATGAAATTGCGACTTAAAACACTTGACTTGCTCTTTTAATGTGATTTCAAGCCTTAGATGCCTCTAACTAGGTAATAATGACATTTAAGAGGAAGAATTATATTTTGATCAAAAATATAGAAAATAGGCATACATGTAGTGATATAGGCCTTATTTCGGCCATTTTGAATGAAATTGCGTCTTAAAACACTTGACTTGCTCTTTTAATTTGATTTCAAGCCTTAGATGCCTCTAACTAGGTAAAATGACATGTTAAGAGGAATAATGAGCTATTTTGATAAAAATATAGAAAATAGGCATACAAGTAATGATATAGGCCTTATTTCGGCCATTTTGAATGAAATTGCGTCCCAAAACCATTCAAATGCTCTTTTTATCAAGCCTTAGCTGCCTCTAAATAGGTAATAATGACATCTTAAGAGGAAATATTGAGCTAATTTGATCAAAAATATAGAAAATAGGCATACAAGTAGTGATATAGGCCTTATTCGGCCCTTTTGAATGAAATTGCGACTTAAAACACTTGAATTGCTCTTTTAATGTGATTTCAAGCCTTATATGCCTCTAACTAGGTAATAATGACATGTTAAGAGGAATGAATGAGCTATTTTGATCAAAATACATAGAAAATAGGCATACATGTAGTAATATAGGCCTTATTTCGGCCATTTTGAATGAAATTGCGACTTAAAACACTTGACTTGCTCTTTTAATGTGATTTCAAGCCTTATATGCCTCTAACTAGGTAATAATGACATGTTAAGAGGAAGAATGAGCTATTTTGATCAAATACATAGAAAATAGGCATACATGTAGTAATATAGGCCTTATTTCGGCCATTTTGAATGAAATTGCGACTTAAAACACTTGACTTGCTCTTTTAATGTGATTTCAAGCCTTAGATGCCTCTAACTAGGTAAAAATGACATGTTAAGAGGAAGAATGAGCTATTTTGAAAAATACATAGAAAATAGGCATACAAGTGATATAGGCCTTATTTCGGCCATTTTGAATGAAATTGCGACTTAAAACACTTGACTTGCTCTTTTAATGTGATTTCAAGCCTTATGCCTCTAACTAGGTAATAATGACATGTTAAGAGAAGAATTAGCTATTTTGATAAAAATATAGAAAATAGGCATACAAGTAGTGATATAGGCCTTATTTTTGGCCATTTTGAATGAAATTGCGTCTTAAAAACACTTGACTTGCTCTTTTAATGTGATTTCAAGCCTTAGCTGCCTCTAACTAGGTAAAAATGACATGTTAAGAGGAAGAATGAGCTATTTTGATCAAAAAACATAGAAAATAGGCATACATGTAGTGATATAGGCCTTATTTCGGCCATTTTGAATGAAATTGCGTCTTAAAACACTTGACTTGCTCTTTTAATGTGATTTCAAGCCTTATCTGCCTCTAAATAGGTAAAATGACATGTTAAGAGGAAGAATGAGCTATTTTGATCAAAAAACATAAAAATAGGCATACATGTAGTGATATAGGCCTTATTTCGGCCATTTTGAATGAAATTGCGTCTTAAAACACTTGACTTGCTCTTTTAATGTGATTTCAAGCCTTATGCCTCTAACTAGGTAAAAATGACATTTAAGAGGAAGAATGAGCTATTTTGATCAAAACATAGAAAATAGGCATACATGTAGTGATATAGGCCTTATTTCGGCCATTTTGAATGAAATTGCGTCTTAAAACACTTGACTTGCTCTTTTAATGTGATTTCAAGCCTTAATGCCTCTAACTAGGTAAAAATTACATTTAAGAGGAAGAATGAGCTATTTTGATCAAATACATAGAAAATAGGCATACATGTAGTGATATAGGCCTTATTTCGGCCATTTTGAATGAAATTGCGACTTAAAAACACTTGACTTGCTCTTTTAATGTGATTTCAAGCCTTATATGCCTCTAACTAGGTAATAATGACATGTTAAGAGGAAGAATTAGCTATTTTGATCAAAAAACATAGAAAATAGGCATACATGTAGTGATATAGGCCTTATTTCGGCCATTTTGAATGAAATTGCGACTTAAAACACTTGACTTGCTCTTTTAATGTGATTTCAAGCCTTAGCTGCCTCTAACTAGGTAAAAATGACATGTTAAGAGGAAGAATGAGCTATTTTGATCAAATACATAGAAAATAGGCATACATGTAGTGATATAGGCCTTATTTCGGCCATTTTGAATGAAATTGCGACTTAAAACACTTGACTTGCTCTTTTAATGTGATTTCAAGCCTTAGATGCCTCTAACTAGGTAATAATGACATGTTAAGAGGAAGAATTAGCTATTTTGATAAAAATATAGAAAATAGGCATACATGTAGTGATATAGGCCTTATTTCGGCCATTTTGAATGAAATTGCGTCTTAAAAACACTTGACTTGCTCTTTTAATGTGATTTCAAGCCTTATCTGCCTCTAAATAGGTAAAATGACATGTTAAGAGGAAGAATGAGCTATTTTGATCAAAAACATAAAAAATAGGCATACGTGTAGTGATATAGGCCTTATTTCGGCCATTTTGAATGAAATTGCGTCTTAAAACACTTGACTTGCTCTTTTAATGTGATTCAAGCCTTAACAGCCTCTAACTAGGTAAAAATTACATTTAAGGAAGAATGAGCTATTTTGATCAAATACATAGAAAATAGGCATACATGTAGTGATATAGGCCTTATTTCGGCCATTTTGAATGAAATTGCGACTTAAAAACACTTGACTTGCTCTTTTAATGTGATTTCAAGCCTTATGCCTCTAACTAGGTAATAATGACATGTTAAAGGAAGAATGAGCTATTTTGATCAAATAATATAGAAAATAGGCATACATGTAGTAATATAGGCCTTATTTCGGCCATTTTGAATGAAATTGCGACTTAAAACACTTGACTTGCTCTTTTAATGTGATTTCAAGCCTTAGATGCCTCTAAACTAGGTAATAATGACATGTTAAGAGGAAGAATTAGCT